>NW_019154097.1:31774481-31954278 GCF_002288905.1 Enhydra lutris kenyoni | reverse complement strand
ATCACGCTTAAAGCAACTAAAATATTCAAACCCAAAATATAGTCAATGGTTTATAAAAGGAATGCAAGTGAGAAATAAAACAGAGTTCACAGAATTAATAAGAGACAAAGAGGTAAATGCAATTAACAAACAGAACCAAGATCATTTTGTATGGGACACTTCACCATAAATTTACAATTGTTACAAACATCTATATACTGAGTAATATAAGGCAGAAACTATCACGCTTAAAGCAACTAAAATATTCAAACCCAAAATATAGTCAATGGTTTATAAAAGGAATGCAAGTGAGAAATAAAACAGAGTTCACAGAATTAATAAGAGACAAAGAGGTAAATGCAATTAACAAACAGAACCAAGATCATTTTGTATGGGACACTTCACCATAAATTTACAATTGTTACAAACATCTATATACTGAGTAATATAAGGCAGAAACTATCAGAAATGCAAGGGGAGTCTAATACATATTTCTGTCCTTGACAGACTAAGTTGTCACAAGTTGATCATTTAAACATTCCAATGCAATTATAAGGGTAATTTGAGAGGTTTCACCTTCTTTTCCAACACCCATGAAACATTTGCAAAAAATGATCTTATATTAAACCACAAGACAAATGTCAAACATTTTTTTAAACCTAGAAAGCATATATGCCACATGGCCTAAACCCACGTAAAAAAATTACAGAGAAGACTATGTTTTTAAAAACCAAAGCTGTTGGGGCGCCTGGGTGGCTCAGTGGGTTAAAGCCTCTGCCTTCGGCTCAGGTCATGATCCCAGGGTCCTGGGATCAAGCCCCGCATCAGGCTCTCTGCTCAGCGGGGAGCCTGCTTCCCTTCCCCTCTCTCTGCCTGCCTCTCTGCCTACCTGTGATCTCTGTCTGTCAAATAAATAAATAAAATCTTTAAAAAAATAAAAAATAAAATAAAAAAATAAAAACCAAAGCTGTTCATAGCACTGTGACGCATAATAGCCAAAAAGTGAAACAATTCAAATGTCCATCCAATAAATAGATAAAATGCGGTTTCCACACAATGGAATGTTATCTGACAATGCAAAGGAATGAAGTAATGATTCTGCTCCAACATGTATAAACCTTGGACACATGATAGTAAAGGGAAAAAAGCCAGTCATAAAAGACCACATACTGTGCAATTAAATTTCTATCAAATGTCCAGAATAAGCAAATCTATGGAGACAGAAAGTAGACTGGTGGTTGCCAAGGGCTGGGGTGAGGGCAGAAGAGAGCTGGCCAGAAGGGAAACGGAGTGACTGCTAACGGGTGCTGGGTCTTAGGAATGATAAAAATGTTGCAAAATTGTGTTGATGGCTGCACAGCTCTGTGAATGGACTGAAAATCACTGAACTGGACAATCTAAATGGATAGGACATAAATTCTAACCCCATAAAACCATTTGAAAATTCAAGCCCTTAAAAATTAAAAAAAAAAAAAAACAAACCACTACCTTAACTATTAAGTGGATAAAAGAAAAACTGAAACCATAAGCACAGAACATTCCAAGAACACCACTGAGAACACCGTGTCACAGAGCCTGTAGCAGCAATCACAGCAAAATGGACGCCCTTAACTGTTTTCCAAATTAAAGTGGAGAGAGAAATATTTATACACACGAGTCAATTAACAGAAATAACAAAACAATGTAAGGAAAACAGGGGAGATGAACGATAAAGGACAAAAGCAGAATTCCGTATTTCATCAAATACAAGACATCATTATAAACCATAGTTATCTTATGTATCACTCGGAAAAACGCTGCCAACTAAACGTCATAAGCTTTGTTCGCAGCCGATTAAAAGATGCATCTCAACTTCGGAGGTGCTGACATGTGGAGACAAAAAGCAACCTTAGGATGACAGAATATAGTAAACTAGAAGGTAGAAGGACACCATGACTGATAAATACAAAGTCGAATTCTCTGGGAAGACCAAAAGACACAGCTCTGACAAAGCAAATGAAAAAAAGAAAGAGAAAACAAAAATGCAAACTATCACGAATGCGAAGCAAATACAAGCATCCATACATCGGAGGCTAAAATTTATAAGAGAATACTATATAAAACTATGGTCAAAAAAGACTAAATGAGGAAAAGAACGCTATGCAAATAATTTTATAAACTTGGGTCAAGCGGACAATTTTCTACGAAAACTAAATTTCCCAAACTGACTTTAAAAGAATTTGAAAACCGGGGCGGCTCAGTCAGTTAAGCATCCAACTCTTGATTTCGGCTCAGGTCATGATCTCAGGATCATGGGACTGAGCCCCATGTTGGGTTCCACGCAGGGCATGGAACCTCCTTAAGATTCTCCCTCTCCCTCTGCCCTTCCCCCCGCTTGTGTTCTCTCTCTTTCTCTCAAAAACACCAAAAAAAAAAAAAAAAAAAAAGGGGGGGTATTAGAAAACAATGTTCAGGGGCACCTGGGTGGCTCAGTGGGTTAAAGCCTCTGCCTTTGGCTCAGGTCATGATCCCAGGGTCCTGGGATCGAGCCCCACATTGGGCTCTCTGCTCAGCAGGGGAGCCTGCTTCCCCCTCTCTCTCTGCCTGCCTCTCCACCTACTTGTGATCTCTATCTGTCAAATAAATAAACAAAATCTTTTAAAAAACGAAAACAATGTTCATGGAAGACATCTGTAAGCTATAAAAATATACCTCCAAAAAATTAACACTAGATCTCTGAAAATATTAGGGAGCCACTTCTATTAAACCTTAATTTTCCTTATTATTAGTACTATTTTTAGGTCATAAAAAGACAAATTTTTTTCATGAAATTAGCATTAGCATGAAACCCAAACTACAAGAAGTATTTTTCACCTCTCAAATTGGCAAAGAAAAAAAATGAGAGAGAAAGGAAAAGAAAAAAAACCCACACAGCCGAAAATACACAGTATTTGTTTACCTAGGAAAAACAGATCATTTTATCCCCTTGCAATAAAAATGTAAGTTGCTACAGCCTCTACAGAGAGCATTTTGAAAACATACCAAAAAGGCAAAATTCTGCATATGTTTTGACCCAATAATCACACTTCTAAGAATTTACTGTAAGGTAATAATCTTAACTATACGCAAGAGGTTTTTGCAGTAAGGATGCTTGCTGCGACATTTTGATAACAAAAGTGAAGAATCAACCTAAATGTTAATGTTAGCAAATGCAAGTTTGGCAAATCCATGCAATGGGATTGAGACATAGTACTGAAATACAGGTAATGACATTAAATGTTCGCTATTTATGGATTTTTATATGCACCCAAACAAATGAGAGGATATGATGCAAAACACTGAAAATATCTACAAGGGGTGACAAAAGATACTAATTTTCTTCCCCTAATCCCTTACAATGAAAATGTATTATTTTCTAATCAGAAAAATCAATAATCATTATAATTTTGTTGGTACAAATCTTATAAAATATGTTAATAATGCCCAGAGAACCAGAACAGAGGAGTTTGTGCCTGAGTTCCACTAGTTCACAAGGATGTGGATGAACCAGTAAGTCTTGTGACCCTTCTGAGCTGGGGAGGCTGGGGAGGCTGGTGACTACTCACTCACAAGTTACTTATATAAAAGTACCATATCCCTTGTTTCCTGGTGCTCAGCAAGGTCCCCATCCTTGGGAAATATCAAAGGCCTGTTCTGATCCGAGGACCTCACCAATTACCTTTTTATCCATTGCCCATGCTGCTTCTGGAAATTTCTCAACTAGAAACTGTAAAAACATCTAATTTGGCACTGAGCAGGTTTCTTAATAAATAATAAGCCAATTCAGACTCCTACCTAGATAGGGAATACTGGGAACCATCTTCAGGCTTCGGATATACTCCCGGGTCCGCTTGTAATTGTCTTCTTTAGACATCAGGTAGTCCAATTTCTCAAAAGTGGTCTTGTCTTTTCGATTCAAAAGCTGAAGTGAGAAGAAAATATAGAGAGTATGAGAGAGAAGAGAAATAAACCAGGAAAAAAAAAAAAGGCGAACTGTGCACAGAGACCGAGGGAAACGTCCTAAATGACATGTCTGCAGTGTACCAAGTCCTGGGTACAACTGAAGACTTTAAGAGGCTGTTACATGCAGAGATGAAAAGTTTCATGGCCTCGATTTTGTCACTTGTCATGGAATCTCACATTTGGAAGATATCTTCCAAAGCCACCTAGTCCACAGTTCTAAATGACGCCATGACACCCTGAATGGTAGTTGCCTCCATGGGTGCACAGATCCTACAATACCAAGGGGCTCACGGAGTGACGCCCATTCCACATAAACGGCTCCCCAGAGTTTCTGCACCACTACATCAGGTCTCTCCCTGCGTCCACAGCTTCTAGCTCTTTCCTCAAAATGCCGAAGGCCCCAGGAGATCTGACAGGGTCCCTTCGTGCATGTTGTGCCCAGAGGCAGGCCGCCTCTCCCACCCAGGCTCTCCCACATGCCCTGCAGTTGACGGCCGTGTCATATTTATACTTGGTACAGTGTTTTAATCCAGAGTAGCCAAGCTTCTTCTCCACAGGCAGTCATTTACGGGGGGACGATCCTTTATGACTGAGATAACCAGTATGTAAAGCTTGGGCACCCAGGGAGGAATGGCCATTGTAACTAAGGAGCCTTCTTAGAAGGAAGGAATAGAAATCTGAACTCCTGGTTTTCTAGACTGGATGCTAAGGACTCACGTTGTGGTTGTCCTACAAGTCCCAGGTTAAGACCCAGTACCAGGAAATGGCAAGAAGGCCCCTTAAATAAAATGGCTTTGAGGAAAGGAGTCTAGGCTGGGAGATGTGGTTTCACAAGAGGATTTAGGGGAGGGTCACTCGGAGAGGGCTGGCTTTGGCACAGCATGTGGCTGATATTTGGAGCTCCCCTAGCTTTAGCTTCCAGAGCCCAGGGCCTCCGGGATTTGAGATCAATGGCTGATATGGCAGGATACATGGGGCATTGTTGGTCAAGCCTGGTATTGGGGCCCTGATGGTCAGTGCAAGGATGTGGGCCTGCAGCCCTGCCACACCCATCAGACTAAGCAGGCCAGCGTCCAACTGTCCCGTCATGCAGCATGGAGAAGTGGAACAGTCACTGTCCACCACCAGGGGAAGCAGGCCTTTTGCACCCAAGTAACGCCTTTGGGTTTAGTAAAAATACAGTGCAGTTCCTAGGAACTGGGTCTGCAAATCCCAGACTCAGGCCACGTCTGGTGCATCAGAGAACCCAAACTGTTCTGGGCAGGCCCTGCCCACATCCTTGACCCTCGGCCTCCAGAGTCACGGAGGATGCAGCCATACAATGGCCCAGCTAAGCAGTGACAGCATAAGGGCTTCAGGGAAGAGTGGCAAAAGAATTAGCTGAGAAAAAAGGTCCCAGTGCTGAAGAAGTTGGAGAGTAAACAGCAGACTTTTTCCCCCACTGAGAAATTCAGGACGTATGAAAGCAGAAATGCTGCACAGAGGCGAGGGGCAACAGTTGCTTAACTGGCTTGCGAGTCTAAAGCTGCTACCCAGACTCACATGAACAAATGCACAGGAAATGACAAGACCTCCCATTTGTTTCTGGTACGCCGTGACGTACGCCTCATCTGGTCTCTACAAAGCCCAGCGACAAAGATGGAGCCAGAAGCAGCAGGTCCAACAGCACAGAGATGAAGGGACCTGTCTGAGAACCTGGAGGAATACGACTCGACAGAGACGAGGGACGTATATTATAGCAACGCCGTAAGCAAATAGAGACCAAAAATCCAGACAAATCAGAAATAAATTATGGGCAAGGGAAGCATCAAGGAAAGCTCCGCATAGAGAAGAGCATTTGAGATGAACATTTAGGGATGAGAAATTCACTACAGAACAACATACACCCAGATCAGAGCCAGACACTCTAGCTGTGACCTGCCGCACCGTAAGCCTGAGCAGACTCCTCCCTCTGTTGGCCGGGAGGTCATTTCTTTACTAAATGCAACCTAGAACCCCACAGAATTCTTTGGCAATCAGCCATGTTCATTCAACAGTCAAACAATCCCAGTTACCTTCACACCCTGCAGCTGAGCCCCCCAATGTTTCCACCACTGGTTCTCTGGACCCGGCTGGAGGACTGCCCATGTCCCCCGCCAGGCCCAGCCTATCTGCCTAGCCCGTCGAGTGCCTCTACACGTGGTACTGCGTCGGTGATCAGCCTGTCATCTGTGTCCTAGATATGGACAGATGGACAGGACCAGGCCAATACGAGGTTAGAGAGGCCTGTGGGATGTTCCTGAAAATCACCCTAGACATTGACTTCAAACCAACAATTGCGGTTCTTTAGCAGAGGGAGACAACCAAAGACAGCCACATTTGCATGCTTCCTAAAATTAAAACCAGGCTCCTCCAGGTCACACCTCCCTCTGTTAACCTTGCCTCTGTAGACATACGTCCTACCAATCCCCTCACCATGTCTCCCCCACCCCCGCCAACTACACACATTCACACACACATCCAGAAGGGCTGGATCTGGTTAACTTCACTCGTCTGCTCCATTCTGTGCCCACAAATGAAATTCGGGATGGCATCAGATTTCTGAGTAGTAGTGCTCAGGATGCTTGAAGACTCAGAACATCTATTTCTCATGCATGTATTTGAAAACTACTTGAGAACTTCCTCTAGCAAAATAAGGGAATAAACCAAATACAGGAAGAGATGGGATACAGGAAACGGTGGATCCAATCAATCCGGGAGTAGTAAATGGAGGCTCTGGAACGACAACAACAGGACTTCAGAGTGACTGGCTCACACACTGTCAGCCCTGGAAGAGAAGTCTCCAGAGAAGGAGAAGGCTCAGTAGAAAACCTGCTAGGACGGCATATTTGTTTGGGGGAGGAAACAGATCTGTGTTTTTTTTTTTAAGATTTTATTTATTTATTTGACAGACAGAGATCACGAGTAGGCAGAGAGGCAGGCAGAGAGAGAGGAGGAAGCAGGCTCCTCCCCACTGAGCAGAGAGCCCAATGTGGGGCTCGATCCCAGGACCCTGGGATCATGACCTAAGCCAAAGGCAGAGGCTTTAACCCACTGAGCCACCCAGGTGCCCCAAGATCCATTTATTATACATAATTTAAAAAATAAATAAATAAAATACTTTTAAGATTTTATGTATTATGTAAAAGTCTCATACTATAAAATATGATTCTATATAATAAATAAAATAATCTAAAAACTACATATTTATAATATATAATATATATGTCGTTGAACCTTGAACAATGCAGGGGTTACGTAGCTGACCACCTACACAGTCAAAAATCCACATGGAACTTTTGACTCCCCCAAACCTTAACTACGAACACTATTGTTGACCAGGAGCCTTACTGACAATATAGTCAATTAATACATATTTTGTGTGTTACATGTATCATATACTGTTTTCCTATAGTAAAGAAAGCTAGAGAAAAGAAAATATTAAGAAAATCGTGAGGAAGGGAAAATACATAAACAGCACTGGACCGTATTTATCGAAAAAATTCTGTATGTAAGTGGATACATGCAGTTCAAACCCATGATGTTTAAGGGTCAAATGTATTTTATAAAAATCTGGTAAAATATATGTAATAGTTTTATATGTATATATGTGCATGTGAATCTACCAGATATGCCACCCATTATACATCTATCATGTAACATTATATAGTCACTATTCTATATTAGATATACCATAACACTGTAATAGATATACTATACTATAATATTCTATTATAATTATGTAACACTGTAATACTGTATTATGTAACATTACATATTTTATCTGGTAGACAGACAGTAGTTAGAGTAAGAATTTTTTTTTAAGGGAATTAGAAATTCCAGGGAATCAAAATGGTGTTCCAGGAAGGACGCGTTACTCATAGTTTACTAGTTGACTCTACAGAGAAGCGTATTTACACACTCCTACTAACTAAAACACTGAATACTCCCTTAACAAGAGTGATTTAACTATAGTAACGTGAGTGTTTTGTTTTGTTGTTTTAATTAGGTTCCATGTCCAGTGTGGAGCCCAACCAGGGCCTGAACTCACAATCCTGAGATGGACCTGAACTGCCATCAAGGGTCAGATGCTTGGAGCGCCTGGGTGGCTCAGTGGGTTAAGCCTTTGCCTTTGGCTCAGGTCATGATTTCAGGGTCCTGGGATGGAGCCCCGCATTGGGCTCTCTGCTCAGCGGGGAGCCTGCTTCCCCCTCTCTCTCTGCCTGCCTCTCTGCCTACTTGTGATCTCTGTCAAATAAATAAAATCTTAAAAAAAAAAAAAAAAAGAGTCAGATGCTTAACCAGTGGAGCCACGCAGGTGCCCCAGTAACGTGAGTGTTTTTGAAGAAAGAAAGAAGGTAGTTCAAGAAAACTAAACCAACATCCATCATACAAGGAAGTCACCAATTATTACCTAAAGTGAATGGATCAGGAAATTGTAGCAAAAACACATCAGTGGAAATGTGACAGAAACTACCAGAAAAAACCACTAAATAACTCTAAGTGGTTGCCTCTGGGGAATGGGGTATGAGGGATGGATCAATGAGTCTTAGTTGCTTCACTAACCCTTTCTGTACTTAGTGATTTTTAAAATTAATATGCATGTAGTATGCTGAAAAAAATTCTTTTAAGACTTAATTTTTTAAAAGATTTTACTTATTTATTTGACACAGAGAGAAAGCAAGAGAACAGCAGCAGCAGCAGCAGCAGAGGGAGAAAGAGAAGCAGGTTCCCCACTGATCAGGGAGCCCAAAGTGGGACTCGATCCCAGGACCCTGGGAACATGACCTGAACCAGAGGCAGATGCTTAACCGACTGAACCACCCAGGCGTCCCAAGACTTTATTTTTCAAATGTAGAGTTTGTTTATTCAAAAAATAACCAGGATTTATTCCTGCATGTTTCAAACTTTTATTACAACTAGAGCCATAAACTGGAAACCTCATACTAATTGAGGGTCCTTGAGATTTCAGACCTTAAGGGAAGCCTCAAGAAGGAGGCACCAAAACTACATACAAGAAAATTAATTACTTGCCTGCCACAGTCAAACAGATACTGAAAGTACTCATGCTTAGGAAAAGAGGTAACAAAATAAGATCAAGGGGTGCCTGGGTGGCTCAGGAGGTTAAGCGTCTGCCTTCGGCTCAGGTCATGATCCCAGGGTCCTGGGATCGAGTCCCACATTGGGCTGCCTGCTCAGCAGATAGCCTGCTTCTCCCTCTCCCTCTGCTGCTGCCCCTGCTTGTGCATGCTTGCTCTCTCTCGCATAAATAACTAAAATCTTAAAGAAGAGAAAAGAAGGGGCGCCTGGGTGGCTCAGTGGGTTAAGCCTCTGCCTTTGGCTCAGGTCATGAGCTCAGGGTCCTGGGATCAAGCCCCGCCTCGGGCTCCCTGCTCGGCAGGAAGCCTGCTTCCCCTCTCTGCCTGCCCCTCTTCCTACTTGTGATCTCTCTCTGTGTCGAATAAATAAATAAAATATTTAAAAAAAAAAAAAGGAAGAGAAAAGAAAAGAAGATAGGATCAAGAAAGAGTTTACTAAATATAATAGGCAACTTCACTTCTGGCAAAGCTGAAGCCGTGAGGCACCCTGAATTTCTTCCACAATAATTCATAATGACTGGGGTTAACTGTGCAATTAACATGTGTCTCCCTCTGCAAACAGCGAATCCCATGAAGCAAACAGCAGCCATGCTGGTTGTGTTCACGCCGCCACTTCCTGAATCTGGTACAGTTCCCAACGCAGACAGTACAATGCCTAAGTATTTGTTGAATAAAAGAATGGAAAAACTAACAATGATAACTTAAAAATCCAAATGCTTGGAAAATTTAGAAAACTCCAATAACTCTTGGGTAAAAGAAAAAAATAAAAGCCAGAATTACGGACTATTTACAAACCACAAACAATGAGAAACCATATGTTAAGTTATGCGATTGAGGCCAAAATTGTACTGAGAGGAAAATGCATGGTTTTAAACTCTTTTCAAGTTAAAACAAGTGAGATTATAAATAAACATTCAACTCAAGAAACTAGGAAAATAGGTAGGGGATAAGTAAGGGAAATCGATTAGTAGATAAAATTATAAACTGGTATGTTCCAAAACTAAACTGAAGGCCAAGCCTATAGAAATGATAATTAGACCCAGGAACTACTTTTTATACCAACAAAACAGGTAAACCTTCTTTAAAATAGGGCAAAAAGCAAAAATATACAAAATTAGGATTGAGAAAGGGTCTGCGACCATAGAGGCAAAGTATACGAAAATTACAAAGTAAAAATCAAGCCCCAGGATAGTGATATTACACAATTTTCATGATGTCAAGTGTCAGCTGCATGGGATAAATGGGAATCATAAACCACAGGGTCAAAAACCAGGAAGATCACAAATCTTGGTCAAATAGGTTGCTTCTGGAAATTTGCCTTATCACACATGCTCTGAGAATCTGCATGTGGCACTTGCATTTGACTAATGACGAAAACTTCCCTCATCTGGTAAATAGCTCAAATCTGGAAAATGTTTCCGTGGAAGGAAAAAGAAAAAAGTCCCTCCAAATCCTCTTTATGAGGACATTGGTATCTTGTTCCCTCGCCTTGCGAGAAGAACTTTTCTTGATACGTGGAAATGCTTTCCAACAGAATAACAATTCTTGATATGTGGAAATGCTTTTCAACAAAAAGTCTGTGGCTCCAAATACGTTAAAACTGGCTCAAAATTCTATTTCAATTCCAGTGTCTACTGTTGGTATGGAAAGAATTTTTAGTGCTGTGGGCACTCTATGGACCGATGGATCGAGCAGACTGAGTACGGAGTGAATAAGGAGTAAAACGAGAGCACTTAGAAGTCATTTTTACCTCTTTTGATTCAAACTATCAGTTTCTGAAAAATAACTAAGCTACAAAGTCCTGTACCTAATGTAAAATATTTGCAATGGAGCCTGTCATAAGTAAGATAAGGGAACCTTGTGACTTGGAAACTTCGGAGGTTTCTGGGCTGTCTATCCCCATTTGTCTGTGACGAAGGCCTTCTGAAACTCTGTATACAGAAGTTAACTTGTGGAAAATGTAGTCATGTCCACAGAAAGGCAAATTATGTATCAAGAAATGCCACTGATTATCACCCTGGGAATGCTAGTTTTGTAGCCATTGAAAAAATTATTTTGGCATTCTGGGATACGTGGGTGGCTCAGTGGGTTAAGCCTCTGCCTTCAGCTCAGGTCATGATCTCAGAGGCCTGGGATCAAGTCCCACACTGGGCTCTCTGCTCACCGGGGAGCCTGCCTCTCCCTCTTCCTCTGCTTTCCACTCTCCCTGCCTGTGCTCTCTCCCTCTCTCTCAAATAAATAAATAAAATCTTTTTAAAAACTATTTTGGCATTCCTTGTGTAACTATGGAAGTCTAGTACTCTGGATTCTCTTTTGATAATATCTCACCAGTTGTAATATTTTACTGGTTCTCTCACTAATTAACGACTTAAAATCTTTGCAAGTTTTCATTTTATATCTATATGAGTCATGAGTTCACCTCTTCTTATTTTTTTTAAAGATTTTATTTATTTATTTGACAGAGAGACACAGTGAGAGAGGGAACACAAGCAGGAGGAGTGGGAGAAGGAGAAGCAGGCTTCCCACTGAGCAGGGAGGCCCATGCAGGGCTCGATCCCAGGACCTGAGCTCATGAGATCATGACCTGAGCTGAAGGCAGACACTTAACGACTGAGCCACCGAGGCACCCCGTGAGTTCACCCTTTAAAAACATTATCCTTGAACAGTTTACATGTACACACACATATATACATACACTCACATGCATACATACATAATGTATAATCTTAAAGGATAACTTTTGCCATGTGTTTCCAATAATTTTACTAAATTTTTAAAAATTCTGCTCCTAGTAACCCAGGGAGACATTCTCACAAAGCTGCCAAAGTAGAGCAAGAAGGTTGAGACTCATCCCCAAATGGAAGCTTGCGAAGGGCCCATCCTGGCTCCAGACTTGGTCTGGGTAGGTAAGGAGTCAGGTATCCAATGTGTGTCTCCCTTTGTCCAACCTGCTTGAACAATGAACAAGGCTAGCTGAGACAGGAAGGGTCAGAAACAATATAAGAGGGCTCTGGAGAGAACGAACTCTGTTATGGGAAAGAGGACCTTCAGAGAGAGGTAGTCATAGAAACAAGTGTCTAAGGATTTCAACCAGCAGAGACAGGGCTGGGGAGGCCCTCAAGGCCAAAAAAAAAAAAAAAAAAAAAAAAAAAGGCACGAGCAGTGGCCTGGAGGTAGGAATGCACAAGGATGCCCAAGGAAGCTGCAGTTTGGCAGAAATGTTGCTTTGGACAAGACTGGAAAGGTAACTGCACTCCTATGTCTACTGTGCAGCATTATTCACAACAGCCAAGATATGGAGGCAACCTGAAAGTCCATCAGCAGACAAATGGGTAAGGACAATAAGGTATTAATATACAACGGAATATTACGCAGCAATAAAAAGGATGGGGTCGTGCCATATGCAACAACA
The DNA here is from genome assembly GCF_002288905.1 of Enhydra lutris kenyoni. NCBI lineage: Eukaryota > Metazoa > Chordata > Mammalia > Carnivora > Mustelidae > Enhydra > Enhydra lutris. Next base: position 31,941,789 of record NW_019154097.1, on the reverse strand, counting down.
TGGGAGGGCCCCCAGGGTACTATGCCAGGTGAAACAAGTCAGACTGAGAAAGACAACTGCCATATGACTGGACTCAGAAACCAAATGAAGAAACATTTAAGAAACAAAAAGCAGAATCGAACCTATCAATACAGAGAACAAATTAATGGTTGCCAGAGATGACAAGGATGGGGGGTGAGCGACATGGGTGAAGGGGAGTGGGAGATACAGGCTTCCAGTAATGGAATGGGAAAGTCACAGGAATAAAAGGCCCAGCATGAGGAAGACAGTTAATGACACTGTAACGGGGTTCTGTGGTGACAGATGGCAGCCACACCAGTGATGAGCACAGCATAATATATAAACTCGTTGAATAGCTACGGTGTACACCTGAAACTAATGTTAACACTGTGTGTCTGCTACACTCAAATAAAAAAGAATTAATAATTTTAAAAAGACTGGAAAGGGCGTAGAGAGATAGAAACTTGCCACTTGGCAAAGTATGTTTTTAGTCTTGCCATTTGGCAATCACGGACATATCATGACCGTTTTGGCTACTTGTTCTACTCTTCTGACACTTCCACTCAACTTGCTACCAGGGCACCAATCACAAGTAGCTAAGCCTGAACAGCAACTACTAGTCAAAGGGGGAAAGAATGAGCTGACTGTGGCCGTGGACGAACAGGAAATTCCTTCAGCCAACTCTTGCATCTCTTCCACACGTGACTCGGGCCTATGTTGCTGGTGGAGGCAGACGATCTACTGGCCACAGTGGAAAGGTTTATTATTTGTTTTTTGAGGTCAGGAAGTAGGTGTGAGGTAGGTATGAAACCTTTCGGTACTTGCTGCCATTGCCAAAATGTCTCTGCTGTGTCCTCTACGCTCTGCTGTAGGCTCACTACCTGTGCGCACTCTTTAAGCACCACACTCTCGAACACAAGTTTCCCCCCGAAAACACCTACTGAGACATACCGATCCTCTTATCCCAGCTCTGCGTCTCCCCTGACGCTCAGGGATCACTGGAGTCCAGGGTTAGGAATCCAAATGATGGCTAAAAACTGGCTGACGATATATGCACTATTATAAAACGGGGAGTGGTGAGTGAAATGTTCAAATGGCAGGTTAAAGAATAGCGTTCACAGGGTTAGATCCGAACTTCCCACTTTGGAGGAGTGGGGGGCACAGAGCCCCCAACCAAGCAAGAGGAGGCAGAGTCTGAAAAGCAGTCTTTGAGCAGGAAAGCGAAGACGCTGGAGCTCTTCTGGGTCGATCACTCCAGCGGTGGTGTGAGGAAGGGTCAGAGAGACCAGGAGGACCGAGCGCAGCCCAAAGATGGTGATGATCTCAGGTCAGAGATAACCGGGCCCGGCTCACTCGAGAACAGTCAAGAAGAGTCGAAAATAATGCTAACAGCAGCAGCCACGGCTAATACTCACCCAACACGCTTTTGATGTGCCAGACACATTTCTCAACATTTTTTCATATATTTACTCATTTAATCCTTACCACAGAGGCAGGTCTGAGGCTGAGCCCAGGTATCTGATTCAAGAGCCTATGCTCTTACTCTCCATGGGACACTCCCCCTCACTGCTTGGCCTTGGGTCCCCACACAATCTCAGGTCTTGTGTCCTCAGACTCCACAGCTGCCTGAGGTACAGGCTGGGTGACAGTTTCCCATAGGTGACATTTTGTACTCATGCTTTCAAGGGGCTCCCCCAGGCTGGACAGAGACGTTCTGATGGGTGACACTTGAGGGGTTCCAGGTCTGTGGGTAGCTGAGTTCCAGCCCCCCATGTGCACGGGGCCTGCAACCTAGACAGTCCGCCCACACACGAGAACCCTAGTGCCAGCCACCAAGCCGAGACACAGCGGTTTCCTTTCAGCTGTGCTCACGGTGCTGCTCTGAGAGCATGCTTTATTTGTAGCACATGGTGACTCCCCTCTCTTGGCTGCTGGTTCAGCTTTGCGTCTTGGTTTTTAACGTGGTTGTATCTTATCCGGTATTTATTTGTGTTTGTGTGATTGGAGCAGGGAGGGGCTTATTCCCCATCAGCTCCGTCTACCATATTGCCTCAAAGTCCAAAACACAATCTGCTAGGAGCGTCTTCTGGCACTCATGATCACTTCCTGGAAACCAAAGCTTGATTTCAGACATGCCAAGCGTGAGCTGTCAAAGGAACATGAAAGCAGAGGGCTGTGCGGAGCAGGCGTGGGAACGCGGGTCCAGGGCCGCAGAAAGAGGCTGAGTGTGAGCAGAGCAGCCTCCACTGGGCACGGAAGTGCTGGTGAAGCTCTCCATGCTGTGCCGTCGGGGCCCCCAGGGATGAGAAGCGGATGAGAGGACAGGATTTGGGGTCAGAGCCTCACAGAACACTTACATCCAGTGGGCGGGAGGAATGAAAGTAGTCAGGGAGGAGCCCGCTGTCCCAACAGCAAGAAGAGGACTAGGCCAAGGGCAGGAGAGCTTTTGAGAAGGGGGTGATGAAGTGCCCACTGTTGCAGCAATGAAAGGAAGAGGAGGGTGACAATGTCAGCAGAGTTCATGACTGGGACTTTCTGAGAAGCAATGTAGGCACGGCTATGAGGAAGGACAGGGGAGCGAGTCTCTGGAGGCACAAACGTTGGTTTCCTCTGCCCTCCATCTCCTCACCCCCTCAGCCATCTTGCCTCCCACCTGAGCCAAGGCTCAGGAAAGCCTGAAAGAGGGGGCCCATGCCTATCACCACCTTCTCAGCAGCATCAGAGGGGGTTCCCTGGGGCACGACATCAGACACGGGGAACAGAGGCACTTCCTGAATAAAAGAGTCGAAAGTCCAAAATAGGTGCATGCCACAAATGTGCCTTCTCAGGACATTTGTAAAGTGGCTGTGCTCCAAACTGCAGCGCTTGAGGACCCCGTTCCCCCAGGTGTCTGCAGTGAGAGCCCCCTCCCAAGAGGCTTCCTTTCCAGGTCCCCACCCTGCAGACCAGGCCTCCTGACCCATTGGCCATGATTTCCCCTTGCTGCCGCAGATGAGGCAAACTGCCTGAATCGATTCAGTAGGAAAGAGCAAATCATGACAGGAACATGCAGAGCCAGCAGAGTGTGTGTGTGTGTGTGTGTGTGTGTGTGTGTGTGTGTAGCACATGACTATAATTACTGTAAAGAGTGACTCACCCAGACTCCAGGAATTCTATACCCCCAGGTGACTCGTGAGTAAGTCAGCCTCCTCCTGGGACCACTCTGACCAGAGAAAAGGTTTCGCCATCGTCCTAGTTGCTCGGGCCCCAAACCTAGAAATCCTCTCCATTCCTTTTCTTCCCTCCTCTCCAACATCCCACCACACAAACCCACCAGGTCTGCCTTCAGAATGCCTTCCCCGTCCGTCTCCTCCTCTCCTGTGTCCTACCCCTCGCCAGCCCAAGCCACACCAGCTCGCTCCTGGATGCTGCCCGACCTCCTGACCAGGCCGCGTTTCCCATCTTGGCCCCTGCACTCCCCGCCCAGTTTGTTTTCCACACAGTAGCAACAGTAATTTAAAAGACAAAAAATGGGGACGCCTGGGTGGCTCAGTTGGTTAAGCAGCTGCCTTCGGCTCGGGTCATGATCCCAGCGTCCTGGGATCGAGTCCCACATCGGGCTCCTTGCTCATCAGGGGGCCTGCTTCTCCCTCTGCCTCTGCCTGCCATTCTGTCTGCCTGTGCTTGCTCTCTCTCCCTCTCTCTCTCTGACAAATAAATAAATAAAATCTTTTAAATAAATAAATAAATAAAAGACAAAAAATGAAAAGCAGCTGTAAGCCAGATCATGTCCGGCTCCGTGCACTCAAAACAGAACCTAACTCCTGTCCTGAGCTGCAAGCCCTTTGCGATGGGCCACAGCCCGCCCGCGGCATCTTGCATCAAACTCCGGGCCCACGGTGCCCCTGCCACACCAGCTCTGAGTTTCCTGACGGCACCACGTGTCTTCCCGCTGTGGGTCTTCGCACTGGCTGTAACCCCATCCTGGCATGGCCGGCTCCGTGTCACTCAGGCCCAATTTAGCGCGGACTTACTTCTTGGAAAGGCCTTCCCTGATGCCCCAGGCTCCAGCACACCCTAGTCGCTCTCTCTCACACCCACCTGTGTCACTCCTATTCCCATTGGACAGCTCTTTGCTCACTGCCTCACACACTCAACAAATGTTTATCTGTCACTTCTTACACCAGCAGGATGGGACATGTGTTTATCTTCCCTCAATAATGTGTCTGTCTCCTCTGAACAACCCAAAAGCCCATAAAGATGGGGCCCTTAACCATAGCCTTGAGGCCTGGCATGGAGGAAGCATTCAGTAAATATTTGATTTGCAGAATGAGTAAGAGCCGCACGGTAGCACGTACTCAGGAAACCAGAACTGACCGTTTCTGTCTTGCTCACGTCGCGTGGCCTTGAGCAGCCAGTCCTCCGGAGAGGCCCCAGGGCTGGGATGAATCAGACCCTAACTGTGCTGCTCTGGGCCAGCAGAAGGTGACTCCCTCCCTGTTTACAAAGGAGCCAGCATTTATTAGGGCCTACTGTGTGGGAGCCTGTGCTCAGTGTCAGTCTCCGACACATCCCTGGTCCCTCAGCTGCGGGCACCCTGCAGCCAGCCACGGATGGGTCAATGGGCTGCCCTGCCTACAGCTAAGGACCAACCGGCCCTCACTCAGGTCGTCCACGGTGCAACCAAGGGGCGGGGTCTGCCCACACCCGGGACTCCCTTCTGTCCAGGTTTTCCAGATTTCCAGGGCTTCAGCCACCCCAGGGACAGCACTCGGGGGGTTAGTCACACGCTGCCCCCGAGGGCCCGAGTGCCAGCCCCATTTCCCAACGTGTGTGCCTCTTTCTCCCTGCTCTGGGCCCCGCCTGATTCCAAGATCAGGCTCTACCACCAGCAAGCCATCCAGCACACTGGCCAAGAGCCAGAGCCCACCGGCAAGGCACGGTGCCATCACACCAGCTCTGGCACTCACCAGTCCCGGGACCTCTGTCAGGCCACCGCACCTCCTGACCAGGCTGAAGACTCGAGGGGCACCGGGACGGCACCGTCAGTTAAAACGTCTGACTCTTGCGGTTTCGGGCTCAGGTTGACCTCAGGGTCACGAGACCAAGCCCCATGTCAAGCTCTGCACTCAGCGCGGAGTCTGCTTGGGTTTCTCTCTCCTTCTCCCTCTGCCCTGCCCATCTCCTCCTTTCTCTCTCTAAAATAAATAAATAATTTTTTTTAAATGAAGACTCTAAGAGCACTAACGCTCTGGGCTGCGATGGCAGTGTCTCCTGTGTTCCTGCTCCTCCCTGCTCTGTGGGCCCCTGAGGTCTCCCCAATACCAGGTCAAGGGGAAAGTGAGGAGAGGGGAAACAGCTCTTTTCTGGCAATACTTCAATGGCCGCTCTCAATACCAGAAATGACGGCAAATGAAGGAAAAGATTCAGCGCCCCAGACGTAGACAACGCAAACAACAAGCAAATACCCCGCTGGGCACCAGGGATACAAAGGAAAATCAGACCTCATCACGAAAGAAGGCAGTCGCAGCAAGAGGAAGACCGGGAGACAGAACCACAGAGGAGAAGTGCTGGGGGCTCGTAACAACAGGCACAGGGAGAGTGTCGGGAAGAGATGCAGCCGCCTCTGTCCACTGGGCTGCAGCGATCAGGATGAAGGTGATAAAGGGTGAACAGGGCCCCCTCCATTTCCCAAATGCTCTGTGCCAACCACTGTCCTCGGGCCAACGGGACAGGTTGGGCGAGAGGTGGCCTGCCAGACTCCCTTTCTGCCCTCACCAACTATACGCTTCTGTGGGTCACGGAGGGTCGCCACACTGCTGACGGCGAGGTTTGTACACGCTGAGATTCATAATTCATCTGAGTCCACACGCAGCTCCCAGTAGCTCAAGAAACAGTAAGAGCATCTAAATAATGGAAAATTCATTTGAAAAAGACTCTCTAGGCAACTTTTGAAAAAAACCCTCATGGCTCAGACGGACGCAGGGACTCACAGGCCTGGCAACAAGAGGAGAGACCGGCGGCTTCCAAACTTGCTTTCAACCTCGCAAGCCACTGCTGAACTGAAATCCACCCGGGAGTCCAGCCCGTCAAACCGAGGCACACAGAGCTGCTCTGGTGGAAACAGCCTCCTCTTCCCCAGCCCCTGATGGCCCTCAAGGCAGCTCCACAGAACCCCTGGGGCTCCACAAAGCACCGACGTAAAACCACTCCTCTGGGCCAACCTCTGAGTGCACAGAGGGAAACAAGTCCCACAGAAGTCACGCTCTGAACAGCGGCTGAACGCACCCCCGGTGTCTAACTCCAGGCTAAGACGTCTCACTCCACTTTGCTAGAGCTAAGTCTATGGAAAATAGCAATTAAAAAAAACAAGCTCATTTCTGATCACCTACAACATAATCCCTAAGTGTTTTAAAGGCCCCTGAATTAGCCAAGTATGAAACCGAGCCCAGCCCCGCAGACTGGCAGAAAGAAGTTCGGAAATGAGTTGCAGAAGCACAGCTGACAATTCCATATAGTTCCCTTCAGTTCTGTGGGACATAAACAGGTCTTGAAAGGCTTGGGCTGTGTGGCTGTGGGAGACCCTGGGCCAGGCGGGCCAGGAGGTGAATGCTAATGAGCTATGGAAACAGCAATTACTTCCCCCATGTCAGGCACTGTGCCAAGCTAAGGAGGATAAAGAGGGCTGAGATATTTTTAAAGTATTTTTACAGCAGAAAAACTTTCCTACAGACTCAATTATATAACTATCAGACTCCACCTCTAAGTTGAAATTATCCACGGCCTTCAGGAATAAAAACAAAACAAAACCCCACTTTTCTCTACAGGAGGGCCACAGGTTTCTCCAGAGAGCCTCACAGCTATATGGCCAGCAACGCAGGGCAGCTGTGAACCATCAGCCCAGAGACCTTCCCAAGGGCAGTTTGGAGCCTGTCAGAGAAGAATACCAGCCAAGTGGAGGGCAGAAGTCATGTCATTGACCCAGCCACTACATGCGACGTTATATGTCCAGGAAGGTCCACTCGAGGGGGCTCTGGCCCCAGCCATGTTGGCACCCTCCTAACTTCCTCATCCCAAAATGGGGCTGAGGTCCCTGAAGGAGACAGGAGGCCCAGGGATCCCACGGTAATCCTCTGTGACCAGCAAAGGGCAGACAGTCCCAGAAAGCCTTCGGGGGCTCAAGGAATAAAGAACTTCACCAGTGAAATGAGAGTCAAAATCAAAGGCATTAACTTACAGCCCAGGTTTTTGTCAGCCTGAAGATGGGTGCACTTTGTAATGCTGATACCACAGACATGAGAGAATGAAGGTTGTTGAGTTCTAGAAGTTTCTGAAAAAAAGATATGGAATAGATTATTTTGCTGCTATAAACAACAGAACAAAAACATGCTCAAGTGTTACCAAATGTTGTCATATTTATGAAATTCGATTATACTTAAAAATATCTCATGTAGAAAATATAGTTCTATGGAGTTCATAGAAACCATATGCTTTTTTTCTCAAGTTGTCAAAAGGTGAGTTTGCATCTAAAACACTTGCAGAATTTTATAAGCTGACTAATCTGGCTGCTGGACAGAAACGTGGCTCGGGATAAGGTTTGATAATGTCCTTTATGTTCTTTTTTTAGACGAATCGGAACTGTCCCAAAAGGCTTTTATAAACTGAAGCCTCGGCTGTGCCAGCAACATCCACGTGGGTCTTCTGTGACTACCTTACACCAGGAACAAGAGGGCCCAAGGAAAAATGTCACCAATCTGCATGGCCCCCAGCCCCTCCATTAGGAAGACAGAGCTCTGGCTTCTCAGTCACTTGACTGTGCTCCTTTGAGCTAGACCCCACGCTGGTGAGAACATTTGGATTCAATTCAGTCTCACACGAGCTCCTGACCATGGAAGAGAAGAGCAGGGGACACGCCGAGAAGAAGTACAGAAAGACATTCTAGTTTGGCACTGAGGGAAACCTGCTAACGGGACTGGGGTCCCCTTCTCATTCTTGGGAGCCGGTGAAGTTTGGGCCAGAGAGCAGGCTCCACGGAGCCAAGAGACCTGGTTCCAATCCCAGCTCCCAATCCCCGTGTGTCGCAGCGAGCTGCTGAGCCTTAACATGCCGGCACCTACAAGGAAGGTAACCACGGCACATATGCTACCTGGGATGGTGTGTGCCAAGTGCCAGAGCAGCACCTGGCTCTGGGGGAGTGCTCTGTGCCTGTGGGTAAGACTCCCCCCTGCCTGCCCCCTCACTTGTCTTGGGTACTTTCAAGACCAAGTGCCTTTGCCTTTCCTCTAGTATGACTCTTCTGACCCTGTTCCCAAATCTAGGGAGCTCGGGGCCCCTGCCTATGTGTTCCCACAGCAGTCTGTGCATCTCCTTAGCACACTGGCCTGCAGTCTTTTTGACCTGCTTCTCTCTCACCCTGGACCAGGTGTTCCCCGAGACCAGGGGTGAAGCTGTACCTGCTGTCATATCCCTAGTGCCGCATATGGCACACAGTAGGGCCTAGTGAACAAATGAATAATAAAAAGCCCTTATGTCTAGTCCTCACGGCTCTGTTCCTTCTCAGATCTCTCCTTTACCACACAAGTTAATACTTCCTTTCATACATCTTGTAACAATCTCTAATTGTTTCCTGTGTGTAATAACAGATTCTCTGAGAGGACTGAATTTCATCCTATGTATCTGAAAGGCTATGCCTGTCACACAATTTCTTTCCGAGCTGAAGGTCCTCTGGGAAACCTTCTAATCCAGCTGCCTCATTTTGCAGAGGGGAAACCAAGGCCCCGAGGAAGGAGGGGTCTGCACAAGAAGAGCCTCAGGGCACAGTGCCGGCGTGATGAGCCAGCGCTGGAAGATGGCAGAGGTTAAGGTGGGACCGGCTTGGATTCCTTGGACAGGCACCGTGAACTACGTTCCAGAAAGCACCAGTGGCTCAGAACATCACCCCGCTTTCTCTCATGGCCCAGCATGAACGCACTGACGGTAACAAGCGTCATTAAGCCCAGCCCCAGCATGGTCCCGAGCACTTCCGAATGCACACGGCATGAACGTTATCTGCTGCCCCTGACATACTTCTGGATGGATGCCCTTAACCTTCCCATGAGGGCAGCACAGCAGCTCCCCTGAAGGCAAAGAGACATGCTGCAGCTCACGCGCTACAAGGCCCTGGGCATGGCCGCTCACCTCTCTAAAGCCCTCTTCCTCCTTTAGAAGTGAGAGAATAACAATGCGAACATCGAACACAATCGGTTCAGTAGAGCGGCTGCTGTGATGCCGGACTTGTAAGGACATCAGTACAGGTCAGCGGGCCCAGGGCCTGGGTGGGAACACAGCACGTGCACACAGCACACGGGGAACCAGACAGAATGGCAGTGTGCCGCCCGGGTGCAGGCACGCCCTGTAGTCCGCAGCAGCGTAAGGGGAGGAGCTGGCGGAGTGATGAGAGTGGCCAGCATCAGGGAAGAGGAGGGGAAAGGCAGGGTACAGACCTAAGCCCGGTGCTCAACAGCTGGCAAGGACAGAACCTATCAGGGCAGGGGGTGGGAGTGGGGAGTGGGGGCCTAGGCCTTAAGCTCAGGATGGTGGTGGGGTGAGCTCTGCGGATCGTGGACAAGACTGCAGGAGGTGATGGTACCACAGAGCCTGGCAGGGCCCAGGACTGGCTGAGTCTGAAACAGAAGGAGGAATGGACCCCAGAGGGAGCCCCCAGGGTCTCACAGAGTCTGAACAGCCAGCTAAGGAGAACGGTTGACTGCCATCATAATGGGTAGAGGGCCACCCCACCATGCGTGCAGGGGGGCAGGGATGCCGAGCAGGCACGTAGGCCAGTCTTACAGCCTACAGAAGTCAGGTCACAGCTTCTGTTTGAACCCAGTCCAGCACACCCAGAGCAAGGCAGCTCTCAAAGTACTGAGGAAACACATTCTGCAAGAAGGATGGAAGGAAGGGAGGGAGGGAGAGAGGAAAACATAATAACAAAAGAGCTTACCTTGGCTATTTTCACAAAATGGCTCAGGATTTCTGCCCTTATTTTTAAAGTCTGTGCTGTTAGAATTTCTCGAACAACCCAAAAACTGACCTGTAGAGTCAAATACACACACACACACACACACCAGAGAAATGGTTAAGCCCTGGACCGCCCTTGTCACCCTCGCCCACCGCGGGGGGTCAGGAAGCTGGAGGAGCACAGGCCCGGGGTTGCAGGTGGCTGAGGGGTCCTTTATGACACCCAGCCCTGCAGGTGGGTCCCTCCTTCAGCACCCCGTCTCGAACACACACGGCGATGCCGAGAGACAAGTACTTTCCTCATCACCCGGGGGAATTACTGGGCCTCCACAGCATATGAATCTCTCTGAAGCTGTAGCAGGAAATTTTGAGATGATTCGGACAGATTCCTGCTCAGAAGGCAGTCAGTTGTGGGAAAACCATGGCTGGGGTGTTGGATGGATGGATCGACAAATGGCCAGACAAACACATATGTTCACTGGCTGTACCACTGTGAGATCTATATCCCCAGCCAGACCTCAACTGAGTAGGATTCACCAAAATTTGCACAATCACAACAAATTTAATTTTCTAGGAGAGGTTCACCCAATAATTTAAATGATATGCAGGTGTCTTTCAAAGTCCCAAAAAGCAAGGCAGGTGAAGGGACATGTTTTTCTGGAGACCACTGATGCCAAAAGGACATGACGGTACTTTGGTTTCAGAACATTATTCACGCTTCAAAAAAAGAAAAAAGAAAAGAACATTATTCATGCTTGACCTCTCACAGAAATCAACATCCCCAAGCCCCTGAATCCTTTCGGGAACAAGCAAGTTGTCTCCCAGGGTATAGTGGACTCACATGACACCTCAGTACAACACAGAAGGGGCTCCGTGCCAAGAAAGCCTGGGAAGTGGTTACTTTCTTGTTTATGTCTCGCTACTGTAACAACAATGCTGTGTGACCCATGGATGCCCAAGGGTGGGATGACAGCACAGCCGAGAGAGAGAGAGAGCGCTGAGCTGAGTACAGGGAAGTGTGGAGTTGAAAGGAAGGCAAAGGCATCTAAAACCTCTGAATTTTATAAATTAAAATAAAGATAGTCCAGAGTTAACAAAGCACCTTTACTGCGGCAACTAGATTTTTTTCTCTTTCCTGAAATAGTCACTTTTCAATGAGAAAACAAGAATAACCAAGAATCAAAAATTTGCTTTTTATGTTAAGCAGGAATATTATAGAAAAGCTTTTCCCGCGTAATTATCTGTGGTTGCCTCCAGGACATGCCTGGGTTTCCATAGAATCATTTTTTCCAAGGAATTGCCTAAAATTAAGTTCAGACTCAAACGTTTACTAGCCAGTTATGGAAGAAAGATTTTCTGGACATCAAATGATAGGCCCATAAACCTTATATTTTAATACATGCACATTTTTATCCCACATAAACTCGAGTGTGATAGTTTATATGTATAATTTAATAGATGCCTGCACGCCAAAAAATCACACACATTTAAGGCATAATTATGGCACACGGCAGGGTCAACATTGATCTGCAGCACACGGGTGCGGAGGCAACTCCAGGTCAATTCAACAGACTTTTGTGAAGCCTGTTCTGTGTACAGGCTCTAGGCACCGTGAGTCCAGACACTTGGCCCTTGCCTGATACAGGGGTGATCAGAGGAGGCAGGATCCTCCCGAAATCCCACGGCAATCCTGGACGCAGAAGTTGTTTAACCGAAGCGGACTGGAACACAGGAGAGTTAATGGTAGAGGAAGGTCTGCTGGAAGAGGCAGGCCTTGAAAGATGGGTGGACTTCGAGCAGGTAAAGATAGGATTGGGGTATGGCTGTATACACCACGACCAGGGAGGGCTGAGCGGACCGACTGGTCTGGTGTTGCAGGTGCTCTGTGAGGTCAGGGTAGAGGGGGAAAATCAAAGCTAGGAAGGGCACTGAAGGCCAGATGACGTAACACCAAAAACTCAATCCATGAAAAAAAAACCCGGTAAGTTGGGCTTCATTACAATTAGACATTTCTATAGTGCAAAAGACGCTGGTAAGGAAATTAAAAGATGAAGCACAGCCTGGGGAAATACTTGCAAAACACATATTTGATGTAAGCATTATATTCAAAATAGACACTTAAAACTCAACAGTAAGAAAACAACCCAACTAAAAAATGGGCCAAAGATCTGGACACCTGACCAAGGAAGTACAAATAGCACTAAGGATGAAAAGATGCTCAACATCATTTGTCACGGGAAGGCGGAGCTCTGTGTGTGTGTTAGAACGGCTAAAATGAAACAGTCAGTGAAGGTGCCAGTTGCTGGCCAGTACCTGGAGCAACACACACTCTCATTCCATTACCGGCAGGAGTACAAAATGGCACAGTCCAGCACTTGCACTCCTAGATATATATCCAGCTTCTTTGAAATCTTATGTCTACACACACATGCGTGCACGTGCACATGTGTGTGCGCACACACACGCACATGCTTCTAGCAACTTCATTCATCATTGCCAAATACTGTCCTTCTCCTCTCTTTGCACAGGCAAATACCAGTTAATTTTTAGGAAAGACCTATTGTCTATGTCTAGGTCCACTTTTCTTTATATACATAAAAAATGTTCCAATTGTTCCAGTACCATTTTGTAAAATGTCCCCATTGGGACAAGTTCATATATACATATATATAGTCAAATTCTCAAAAGAAGACATAATCCAAAAAAGGCTGAGCATTTCTGAGCTCTACGGTGAACTCCTTGGTGCTGAGATACAAGCCTGGCCCATGACACATGCTCAGTGAACTTGTCTGGGTCCTTCCATCCCTCTAGGAGCAAGATGAACAAATCCCAGGGGACTCAGATCCCACAGAGAGGCAGGCAAGTCCACCGAGTCTGACCAGGACCTTGGCTACTGGGTTTCTGGTTTGGCCACAAAAAGCCTCAAATCTGCGGGCAACCTCTTTCCAATCAGTTGATCTTCACGTTCCCTCTTATTTTCCCCCAAAACGTTGAATGTTTACTACATGCCAGACACTGCACTAAGAGTTCTTCATATACCATTTCACTTAATCTCCACACCAACTCTGCAAGGTGAGTCATATTATTATTCTCACTTACAGATAAGGAAACTGAGGCTCGAGAAAGGTGAGTGACCTGTTTTCCTTATCTACAGTCTGATGGGGAAACTTGTTCTCACATATAAAAGTCTGCCAGGAAGGGATGCCAATCAGTTCATCTCAGAGAAAGCAGCCCCAGTGGCTGACCAGGGCTGGTTGCTGGCCAGTTTCCAAAAGAGAGCTACAGGGGCTGTGTCCAGGAGCTGCTCACTCGGAGTAGCTGACAGGCTGGCAGCAAGACCATTTCTCAAAGCATTCTGTTTGGGAAAACGCGACTGCACTTCTGGCTCACTTCACCCACTTGGTCTGATCTGGACACAAGGCAGTCATGCGCAGAACGAGCTGCCCCGCCCCTGCCAAGCTGACCTGGCCTCCGCGAGCAGGGCAGATTACATCAGAGCCCCCAGCAGCCCTCCTCCGGGAGCTCTGCGGCTGGCCAGAGGTGGGACTGAGCTGGCTCCCAGTTAAATAGTTTTGTGAAGGAAACTCTGAATCCTCTGATAGCGTGTGCACATCTGTTTTATTTTTTAAAGCCTAAGCTTGGTTGAAAAGGGAGATTTTGAAAAGAAAGAAAAAAGAAACAAAAGGCTTCAGAACTTCTCTTTTCAAAACAAACAAGTACATACAGCCCCTACTCCCAACGCAACTAGACCCTTCCTAGCTCCTGTTGTAACAACAAAAATGTTAACTCCAGATGAAAAGCTGTTGCCTCTTTGAGGCTCCCTCATCCTTGGATGGCAGCCGAGGCTGGGGAAGCCTGGAGAGGGCTGGGCAGTGGTGATGCACAGGGCCCGGCATTTCTGAGCAGGGAGGCCCAGCTTCAGGGAGGGCCCAAAGGGAACCTAGGCCCATCACCCCAAGGTCCAGTCACGCACACTACACAATCTTGAATCCACTGCCCTCATGTGAAACCAGAAAAAAACAAGAAAGATGAAAAGCTGTCAACAGCACCATTTGGGGGTTGGCCCACCCAAAAGGGGTCTTACAGGGTAGCTTACTAGCAAAGATCACATTCTGGCAGATTGGCTAAGAAGCCAGCAGTCCACTACCCTTAGTTGGCCCAAGCCCCCATCATCCTTCCCTTAAGAGGGGGCGTGGACCTTCATACCTGGAGCAAAGGCTCTGGTTGGAACAAGTCAGTTTGCAGCGGGATGTGTGAGGCCAGTGGCCTGGCTATGAGGCACTCAAAGAAATTCAATTCAACAAGTGTTTTCTGAGCATCTCATTGATTCATTTCACAAGCATTTACTGAGGGTCTCTTTTACCCTGGACATTAGGCAAGGTGGCGGGAGGCACAGTGGTGAACAAGACAGAGCCCAGAGACTGGCATAGAAGGGGGAGGAGAAAGAGCTCCACAGAGTGAGCAGAGATGAGCAAAGGGCCACACGGAGACAGAAGCACAGGATTCAGTGAGAGAACGTGTGACAGCAAAGACCTACACAGGCTGGGGATTCACAGAAAGCTCCCCGCAGAAGTGACGTTCAGGCTGATCAGACTGGGAGCTGAACGGGGAGGAAGAATTCTGAGCTGAGAAGATGGCACATCTGGGGGCCTGATGGGACAGAGATATGGTGCATCAGGGAAGAGAAGGAAGGCCGGCCAGGATGGGATAGGGGAAGGGACAAGGGATGGGGCGAGAGGGGTGGACGAAAACCTGACCCACTGTGCAGGACTCTGCAGGGCAATTAAGGTGCTGGAGCCTCAGCTTGGATGGAACTGGAAGCCAATGAAGAGACTCAAACCCTTGAAAGATGGTTTCAGTTCCACCTGCTGTGAAAAAGGACTGTGCAGGCAAAAGCTGTGAAAAAGGACTGTGCAGGCAAAAAGGACTGATGGGCAGAGTGGTTTGGGAAGGAGGGTTTGGACCTGTGCCAGGTGCCTGTGACTGAACCCTGGCAGGGTGCCCAGTCCACAGGGGACACCTGTGCTACCTGCTCAGGCACATGCAAGGGGTACTGCTCACCTGATTAAACCTCCGGGTAAAGGCCACGACGTTGGGGGCGAGACTATGTTTCTCCTTCTTACTCCATCCACAGCTGGCAAGTTCCTAGGAAGCAGAGAGTCAATTTCAGCAGTGATTCTTTCTAATCGGGATGCAAAACACAGCAGGACATCTAATTGGAATGTGGACACGGACGTGGGGAAAGGCCGAAGCTCTGGCCATCCTTTTCTTCACCGGGATGGGTGAGGTTCTCCTCCTCCTTTGGAGAGAAGGGCTGGATCTGGAGATGGAGGTGTAGCCTGGGAACCCCGCTCCCCAGGTGAGGATGGGAAGTTGGATAGTTTTCTCCATAACCCCAGCCACATTTCTCAGGACTTCTGTGCCAAATTTTCCTTAATGGCAAACTGCCTCTCTGCCATCTCCCCTGGTACCAGAAGTCCCTTCTGAAAGCAAACTGTCTGAGAGAGGGCATAATGTGTTAGCTAGCAGGATCCTCCCAGTGAACTTAGAACTTAAAATTAAAATATGGCTAAAGGGGGGCGCCTGGGTGGCTCAGTGGGTTAAGCCTCTGCCTTCAGCTCAGGTCATGGTCTCAGGGTCCTGGGATCGAGCCCCGCATCAGGCTCTCTGCTCAGCAGGGAGCCTGCTTCCCTTCCTCTCTCTGCCTGCCTCTCTGCCTACTTGTGATCTCTGTCTGTCAAATAAATAAATAAAATCTTAAAAAAAAAAAAAATAAGGCTAAAGGATCTCAGAGCTCATCGGCCATGTGACAGCCTCCATTCCTAGAATCAGAAAATGTCCTGGCCCAAGCCCACTGCAGTCAGAGAAGCTTCTGGAACTACCTCACACCCCTTCCCAAAGTCAGCCCCTCCCCTATCTTGTACAACCAACATGGGACCAGAAGGAGAGGCTGCCTTTGACATCTTCTTCAGGGGCTTGTCTCTTTTTTCTAGCAGATTTAACATTACAATCTGAATCACCAAATTACCTAAGTTTTAGCTATCAGTGAGGCTGGTTCCTACCCAAGGGAGCTAACGGGAGCACTTCACCAGGACGACTTGGGGTGCATAAGGGAACCAGGGAAAACCCATTACCCAATGCCCAGCATGTTCAGCTTGGGGCTTGGGGGCCCTGGCAAAGAATGGAAGAGAGGAGGCAGATTAAAGCTCTCCACCTCTGAGTTATAAGCCCTCCTTTTTAATTCATATCAGGCCTTGCTATTATTAACAGCACTTTTTTGCCACACACCTGGAACTTTAATAAGATCGTTAGTGAGAGCCAGCTGCCCACCAGCTGGAATGGGGGTCTACTAGCAAGTCTGGGAGGGCAGTGGGAATGGCCAGAGATAAAACCTGAGGGCTGAGCAGCTGTGCCCAAAGCACGGTGCCCTTCGAATGCTTCTCGGGACCCAACTATAAGCCTCAAACAGGCGGTGCGAAGGCTGGCTGGAGGCAGTGGACAGTTCCGGACACAAGATCCCATGGCCTGGACCTGGGAGCTCTTGGCCACCAAGCCAAGGCTATACAGGCGGCTTCTCCCTCGACTGCCTCCTTTCTGCAAATGCCCATCCTCCTCCTGGCCACCCACATGGAAGACACGGCCATCCCGGACCCTGCCAAGTCCTTCACACCCTCAGTGTAGACCCTAAGTAACAGCAATGACAAGGACGCCAACTAGGGCTGCCATTCAGCAAGAGCCCCCATGTGGCAGTCAGGTGCTGGCCTCATCACGCCTCCTGTCATCTCACGCCACTCTCACCATCTTCGGTTAGCAAAGAGGACGGGCTCAGGATTTTTCTTCTTGAAGGAATACCTTGACCTTCTTTCTTTTCGAATTTAAGCGTGACCCTCTTTGAGATATAGGATTTACCTGTTTACCATGATTCTTCCTGTTCTGAAAATGTGTATTCGACCTGCCTCAGTGACACTGACTTCTCTCTCCCCTTTAGAACATAAACTCAATTGCTTCTGCAAATGGGTATCGATGCCCTTTCCAAGTTAAACTATGAGAATGAGAGCAGCCTTCCTTGTGGATCCCAAAACCAGTCCTGGGAAGGTAGAGGCTACAGTAAGATCTAAAAGAGAATTCATTAACCTGGCAATCAAGGACTAGGGCATGGTTGTTGCCCAGTTTCTGGCTGAGAGTTGCTCCTTTTGTTTTTTTCCCCAAATTCTTTAATACACAGCAAAAGTTATACACGCATGTGTATGTACACATGCACACATTTTAATTACATGTACACAATTAAGAGTCTGTAATCTTATGTAGAATTAGACAGACTCTGCCTCCACACACCAGCTGCATGATCTTCTCAGACACTGTCTTCTCAGAATCTCAATTTTCACATCTTAAAATGGGTATGACACTGTAATAACTAGGAAGCTCAACACGACGATTAAATGAGATTAAGACATTCAGAGCACACAGCACAGAACAAGTCCTCAGTAAAGGTTATCTCCCCTCCCCTCCCGAGGGTCCCACTGCTGTCAGACTCAGCGCGAGCTCCAAACAGCCCTTCCTTCCCCCACACGATGCTCTCATTGGGATCATAAATTATTAATAAAATCTATTACTGTTTCTCTCTCACTTTGCTGATGTCATGCACACAGGAACCAAAGCAAGAACTTAATACATCTGCCCTACATTTATTTGATTAGAACATTTCCAAGACCCTGATTCATAAATTGTTTGTACACTTCTTGGGTTTTGACAATTCCCTAAAGAACCTTTTGCACTGAGAAACATGTAACATTTAAAATTAAAGCCTCAACAGAGTAAAACACTATGTTTGAGGGGTTCTTTGATGAAATGGATGGAGCAAAGGCCTTAAGAGCCAGAACACCCTGATCTGAATCCCAGCCCGGCCACATAATTCCCAGGTGACTCCAGGCAAGTTAACCTCTGGGGGTGCTGGTTTCGTCGCTGATCAAACAGGGACACTGAAATCAACTCCACAGACTGGTGCCAGAGACTGAAGGAGGGAAAGCCTGGCAGAGGAGGTGACACACAGGGCACAGGTCTGGCCCCAGCGGACGGCAGGCAGCATTTGTTGAGTGAATGGAGTATGAGCGTTCCTCATACTCCCAAATTCAGGGCAGAAAGATTTATCAGGATGTCAAAAGAAATAAGACCATTCTATTTGCACTAAAACAAGTCCTGGGCCCAACCTCCTTGGCCCTGTTCCTCTTCTGTGTTTGGCCTTATAGGATTACAAGAGATTCCATCTGTGTGAAGTGGGTTTGGAAAATGTGAAGTAATAGAATAAAACTCTTCCAGTCACTAATGCCTAAAAAAGGTCTATGCTATGGAACCGATCTGAGTATAATTAAGTTCAAATTGACCAGAGGAGACAGGGCTGGTTCTAGAAGGAGCCAAGGGGCTGGGATGAGGCTGGTGGCCCCACAGCCTGGGTGAGCCCCTCAGCGGCCCCTGGGCTGCCACACGCCCCCTCCCCAGAGCGCTAGGACCCTGATCTCGCCCAGTCTGTCCTCGGCTCTGAGTTCTCTGCCGAGGTCAATGGGATGTGAAAGCGGAGGAGTATGAGCCTGTGTGTCCTTTGCCAGCTTCCTCCGGGGCCTCTCTTCTTTCCTGCGGATGCTCCTGGGCTTCATCAGGGACAAAACAGAAGCTGTGAGAAGAAAACGCTCTGCTACCAAATGTGCAAATTCACCTGTGTCCTCTCCTTTCCTCAGCTGCAGCTAGAAGAGAGACCCTTTCCTCTAGGGGACCTGCTCTCCTCCTGGGCACTGGATCCCATCCCATCCCCTGCTCAGAAGCCTTGCCCTCAAGCCCTCTCTCCCCACTTCACCCCCTTCCTCTCCATGAAGAACAGTAACAGGAGGATGATAACAGCAAGGACATTTACGATGAAAGACATCTTTTCCAGGCCTCCGGGCTCCTCTGGCTCCTACTCTTTCTTCTCCTTCCCAATGAATTTCCTGAAAGGGCAATCCGTACTGCTTCCTTCTCCACCTCCTTCCCACCCCCTTCTCCACTGTCACTGCTCGGTCCTCCACGGGTGACAGCCTCCTGGCTGGGCAGTCGCCCGCCCCTTCCCACTCCCTGGCCCTGCCCTTCAGCACTGTATTCTCTGGCCGCCTTCTCACTATCTCACGACCGCCATGCCCGGTCTCATTTTCTGGTTGCTTTCTTCTGTTCCGGCACTATCCCCCACTTCCACCTAAATCTGTCCACGGTCTTCTGTCCTGTTCTATGTCCGTACTCCTCCCTGGGAGCCCACCTTTACTGCCATGGCTTCCACCACATGTCTGTACCCAGTCTAGGGTTCTCTCCTGAGCCCCAGACCAGGATACTTAGCCGCCTCCCGGCCACACCCTCATTGGTACCCCACAGGAACCTCAGCGTCAGTGGGCCCCCAACCCAAAGGAGTCTGACCAGCTGCCTTAAATTTAAAAATGTAACACGTGAGATTCATTTAGACACTTATTCTGAGAGTTGAAGAAGAATGTTTATTACAAAGAAACTGGAAACAATTTCTGATATGAAAACAACTTTTTCTTTTTTTTTTTTTTTTTTTTAAAGATTTTATTTATTTATTTGACAGACAGAGATCACAAGTAGGCAGAGAGGAAGGCAGAGAGAGAAGAGGAAGCAGGCTCCCTGCCGAGCAGAGAGCCCGATGCGGGGCTCGATCCCAGGACCCTGGGATCATGACCTGAGCCAAAGGCAGAGGCTTTAACCCACTGAGCCACCCAGGCGCCCCCGAAAACAACTTTTTCTTAATGCAAACATTCCTAGGTAACAGCAAGCGTCACTACTGCTTGAGGCTCTCCCTGAAAGCTTCCTGGGGTCACACTGCCAGGAACGCCCCAAGAGCTGCCAGTTTCGTGTGTCGGAGTTTGGCGTCAGACCGTGTCTGGGGTCCGTGAGCTAAGGCCCTGGAAGAGGAGACCTGGGGAGTGGGACAAGTCCTCCCTGAAGACACTACAGGACCAGGCCATAGGAAATTGGTGCTAACACATGGCCCTTCCACACAGGTGCTGGATCCTGACTGCAGTCTTTTCCAAATCACGTTCCTGAAACACGTCCTCATGGAACATGCCCCACTTTAAGAAGAGGTCCCTATGTGCGACCTTACAGAGTATGACCGGGCTGCCACCGGGCAAGGGCCCCACATCACCATTTTTACTCCCTCTTCCACCCTCCATGTTTCTCTCCATTCCTCCTGTTCTAATATCTAGAACAATCTTCAGAAGAACTGGTGGGACAATCACACATAGTCAAAGGAGCTCTAAAAACATCCCAGGGAGTAGATGAGCCACTGAGGCAGTCAGCGGGGACAGTGCCAGTTCCAGGGTTGGGGGTGGGGTCTAAGGAGTAAGGCATCTTAGGGCCTAGACTCTGGTGACATGATTAAGAACAGGCAAATAACAGAGTGGCTGCCATGTCCTTCAGGGCCTGCCAGGCCTTGTCACCCTAAAGGAAGCCACAGTAGCCAAGGTGTGTGACATCCACAGGCTCCTGGCGTGGAAGTGGGGGTTCTGGGGCTGGAGGCAGGGATGACAGATCCTCCGTGGGGGCTTCCGACCTGGAGCCCAGCAGTGGGGCTGGCGCTGGTCTCAGGAGTGAGCTGGCAGGGCACAGTTGTACAGAGAAAGACCGCGGAGCCCAGCAGTTGAGGAGGTAGACGGACCGTGGCTGACCTATAGCCACTGGCTCTGGGACCCTGAGCAGGTCACTTCCACTCCCAGGGCCTGACCTTGCTCTTCTGAAAACTGGCAGGATATCACCTCTCCCACAGAGTAATTTTAAGGGATAAGTGAGGAGATATTTGCGAACTGCTTAGCATGATGTCTGATACACTGTAAGTACTTCCAATGTGCTTCTTAGATAAATAAAATAATGCTCAAGGGGAAAGGCAGCACAGAGCAGATGGGAGCAGGGGCAGGTGATCCAGGCCAGGAGAGACCCTGGAGTCTGGTGGGGATAACACCCAGGAGAGCAGTCCCTGGGCAGCAGGCCTCCCAACTAGGCCAGGGATGGGGGTCAAGGCCCAGCCAGATAAGCAAAAACAAGATTTACTGAACACCAACTTTGTGCCAGGAACTGTGTCACACTTGACACATGCCATCTCACGTCATCCTCACAGGACCCTCAGAGCAGGTGCGGCTGCTACTACCTTCAGCTTCTAAACGAAAAGCAACATCACGAGTAGGTGTATTAATGTGCCCGGGCCACAAACACAGTCGGTGACAGTGGCAGCATGAGCCTGTCCTCGCCGAAGCCAGGACAGAGCTATGGGCCTCACGGGGGACTCCAGCAGGCTCCCGGCCTCGAGCAGAAGTGGGCGGTGTGCAGGAGCAGACCAAAGCAGAGGCTGGGCTGAGAACAGCAAGGCGGCCTGTGGGGCTGGAGCGGAGCAGCGGGAGGAGAGGTGGTAGCAAAGGAAGCAGGTGGGAGGCCTGGTCATTGCCCAGCCTGGAGGGCAAGAAAGGTCTGGAGTTTATCTTACCGAATGGGGTGGGAAGGCAATGGAGGGATCGGGTATAGGCAGCTCCCAAAGCCTCACGCACGTGTTAGGTTTTATTGCCCTGAGAACGTGAAGGAGAGAGTGGCAGAGTGGACGTAAACCCACCGAGTGCTCTTCCGCTAGGCTAGAGTCTAGTCTGCACTATAATCTCATACACGGGGTACAGTGTTCTCATGGGAAGGCAAGTCACTCCAGTAATTTGAAATAAACACCAGCAGGGGATGATGTGTGTATGGAGAAGGGTGGGAGGCAGGGCCCCAGAAGAAATTAACATGGGGCCCTCCAGAAGGCCTCAGAACCCTGGCTGGCCAAACCACAAGAGCAGGAAGGAACCACTGGGGACAAATGGGCACCTTCTTTGGCAACAGAGCGTGTGTCTTGTGGGCAGAGATCACCAAACGACTACCAGCAGGTTCATCTTTCTCAGCTTGCAGTCCTACTAACATCTACAGAATAACAACTCACAACCACTGCTGTTTCATCAACTGCTCAAACTACTGTCTGTTCCAGACACATGTAGATTTAGGGTCATGAAGATGATGCAAATTTCCAAAAACATTCCCGTGCCGGTGCTAGGACTGGGCGGCTCTGCACAATTAGAACCAGCTGGCAATGCAGGGCAACAGCCATCTGCAACCCTGTGACCGGTTCCCCGTCCGTGTGACAGAGAAAGGGACCCAGGGAACAGAATGGAAAGCAGCCACCGGCAGCTCTGCTCACCCCGATTCCCAAGCCCGATACAAGGCCCATGGGGCCACCCGTTCCTTTTGCACTCTTACACTGGGGACTATGCTCAATTCCTTTTCTCCATATTCTCTGGAAATGCTTTTCCCAAGTAATAGCATTCAGATGTTCGCTTTTAAAAAACAATACACTTTGGCTTTTTTGATTAGGAACCCAGTAGATGTTCATGACAGAAAACCTAGACAACACAGAAAGCCCTTAGAAGAAAATGTAAACCACCCATTAGCCTAAAACCCAGAGAACACCGGAATTAAACTTGGTCAATAATTAGGACAATAAGAACAACAACTAATATTTACTGAGCACTTTACTAAGCGCCACATACGCCACACCGTCCATCTGCTTGTCCACTGTGAATCCTCACAAGCCCGGGAGGTAAGTACCATTACGGCCCCATTTTGCAGATGAAGAAAGGGAAGCCTAGTTGGAAGTGTTAAGCAATTTGCTCCAATCCTCACATATGGTCAGCGTGAGAGGCAAGACTCAAAGCCAGGTGTGTCGGTCTCCCAGGCCTGGCCTCTGAGCCACAGAAGGTCCCTGTCTAGAGGGCGGCAGCCATGACGCAGGGGCACACACACGTGCACACACGCCACTTGCTGCCCCGAAAATCGATCTTCTGCCACGTCTGTGACTCCAGAGCCTGACGCCATCCTCACTGCCCGTCCTCACATCTTCCCGTCCCTCCTTTTGCAGAGTTCCTGCGACGCGCATGACACCTCCTAGAAACAAGTCATCCTCATTGTCCCCTGTGGATTTCCCTCTGAGTTCTAGACAGAAATTTTAGCTTGTCCTTTCACTCTGCTTTGGTTTTCCATCTCCTCTGCTGCTCACCGTTCCCACAGCAGTCTGAGTTCGGGAATCACGTTTTTCGGCACTAACAGATCCTTCTTGATCTTGATCCTCAAGTGCCACGGGGTCACCCTGACCACCGCTGGGAACGCAAAATGAAATTTCTGGAAGTACCTGCTTCACGGGAAGACACAGGCTCGGACCTAGACTTCGCACTGCCTTCCATTTACTGGCCAACTAAAACTTTTCTGTGTCTGGTGAGTATGTTAAATACCACGTCGGAAACTGGAAAAGTTAACTCAGACGGTCCAGGGCCACATGATTTTACCAGTGAGTCCTCTCAGACTTTAAAAGAACACCAAATTCTCCTGCTAAATAATTTATTTAAGAGCACAAAAAGTAATGGGAAGCAGCCCCAAACCCTGACACTCAACAAATACAAAACAAGGGGGGATAGAATGAGCCCCACGTGACCTAGCAGGTGTGTCTAAGAAATATAAGAACAAGCTAATATTTTGAAGACTATTAACATAATAACAGCACATCAATAAATCAAAGAAAAAAATGTGATATTATCCTCTCAGACACTGAAAGGTAATTAGCAAAGTGCAACATTCCATTTGAGATTTTTTTTTTTAAGATTTTATTTATTTATTTGACAGACAGATGACAAGTAGGCAGAGAGGCAGGCAGAGAGAGAGGAGGAAGCAGGCTCCCCGCAGAGCAGAGAGCCCAATGTGGGGCTCGATCCGAGGACCCTGGGATCATGACCTGAGCCAAAGACAGAGGCTTTAACCCACTGAGCCACCCAGGCACCCCTCATTTGAGATTTTAAAAAGAAAAAAACCAGTCAGCTGATTAAGCCGCTGACTCTTGACTTCAGCTCAGGTCATGATCTCAGGGTCGTGAGATGGAGCTCTGTGTCGGGCTCCGTGCTGGGTGCAAAGTCCGCTTGAGATGTTCTGTCTCTCCCTCTGCCCCTCTCCCCCATTCACAGGAACTCCCTCTCTCTTTCTCTCTCAAATAAATAAATAAATCTTTAAAAAGAAAAAAAGAGTCTTAGAAGCTCAGTAATATGTATCTCCAGCCAACAGCCATCATTATAGCAAAGAGAAGAGAAAGCCTGCAGGAATTTGAATTACGATGAGAAACAGGTGGTGCGGGAGGTTCCTTGTCTGAACCACAGAACACAGAAAATGATCTGAGCAGCTTTCTTCTTTCTCAGCAGGTTGGTACCTTCATTACCTACAATGGACCTTCAAGCATTAAGCTTGACTTTCTCATGATTTCTGGTTGAGGAAGGCCTACAAGCTACAGCCCAGCACTGGTCAACAGAAATGTCACACAAACCATGTATTTTAAGTGTTCTAATGCCACATTAAAGAGGACGGTGTGGGGGGAGGTGGGGGAAAACGGGTGAAAATAACAATTTATTTTATTTAACTCAATATATCCAAAATACTCTCTGACCTGTAATCAATATAAAATATGACAAATTATGATGAGATAGCTTGACCCTTTCTTTGAAATCTGGTCTGCTTTTTACACATATGGCACACTTCAGTTCGGACTAGCCACATTTCAAGTGCCCAGGAGATGCATGCAGCCACCATTTGGAAGAGAGAGTTCTCACCAATGTACAAAGGCATGACACTAAAATATAAGGTTTACTGGGGTGTCTGGGTGACTCATTCAGTTAAGTATTTCAACTCAGGTCATAACCTCAGAGTCATGACATCAAGACCCATGTCAGGCTCTACACGGAGCATGCAGCCTGCTTGAAATTCTCTCTCTCCCTCTGTCCCTCCCCCACCATGTTTGCTTGTGCTCTCTCTCACTTTCTCTCTCTCAAAAAATAAAATATAAGGTATACTCATTGAAAAGGAGGGGTCAGGGCAGGAGAATGGAAGATAAGCCGAGAAGCCCCATCAGTGGGGCCAGGGTGAGATGGGGAGCCAAGACAGACAGCTCAGAACCACAGAACAAGGTCACCCCAGGACACGCAGGAAGACTGAAGGGGGTGACGACCCATACATGACTGCCCCAGATTCTTTATGTCCCCATTACATAAGGTCTGTCCCCACCTACACTCTCCATCCCCCCAAAGGGAGCTGGGGCTTGTCACTAAGCAGTTAGGTAGGTCCAGCTACAGCTGGTAGAAGGACTCAGATGGTAGGAAGGGTTACAGATGGAACAACATAAATTCAAAAAAGGCAGAGAAAGACACATGCAGTTCGCGCAGGCCATGTCATGCGTTCATGGGGACTCTCGAAGTCAGGAGTGCTGGGTTCTAATCTCAGCTGTGCCTAAAACCCCTTCGAGACTCTGGGCCAGTCCTATCCTCTGTGGAGGCTTGGTTTCCTGTCTGTAAAATGCAGTGGCACCGGATGGTCTGTAAGTTCCTCCCAGTTCTCCCATTCTGTGAGCAAAGAGAAGCAGAGGCCACATGTCTGGCTTGATGTAAAAACACTATTAAGTAAGACCTGCCTCTGGAGACTGCGTGACTGCAGTGGTTTTCCTTCTCCAAGTGTTCTGAGGGGGTGTGAAGAGGCAGAGGCTGACAGGCAGTTATTAAGGGGTAGGACGCTCTTGGCCCCACAGGGACGGAGTGGACATGACAATGTGGTGAGGCAGGAGACAGGAAACAGCTGTGGGGGAGGCGGGCCGGGGGCAGAGGGGGGCTCACAAGCAGAAAAAACACAAATGACCAGTGCAAACTCAGGTTCCAGAAAGACAGAAGGGGAGGGAGCAAGAGAAAGGGGAGAGGGAAAAGGGAGGGGAGGGAGGAGAGGAAGAAGCAGAGGAAGTAGGAAAGAAAAGAGAGGGAAAAGACAGAAAAAGGCATTCCAAAGCAGAAGAGTTCAGCCGCAGGCCGTCTCTGGAGGTGGGGTGCGGCTGGTGAGAGGTGCGCACAGACGGAGCAGGGGAGGTAGAGCCGGCCAGCGAGCTGTGCGGGCAGGAGAGGAACTCAGGAGAGGGAGAAATGAACGGGTAGCACACGTGAAGCATCCCACATGTTTTCCATGCCCCTGACAAAAAGCAGTCTCTGAGGGGCGCCTGGGTGGCTCAGTGGGTTAAGCCTCTGCCTTCAGCCCAGGTCATGATCTCAGGGTCCTGGGATCGAGCCCCGCATCGGGCTCTCTGCTTGGCGGGGAGCCTGCTTCCCCCTCTCTCTCTGCCTGCCTCTCTGCCTGCTTATGATCTCTCTCTCTGTCAAATAAATAAAAAATCTTAAAAAAAAAAAAAAGCAGTCTCTGAGGCTACACGTCAAGAGCACTCACGACTGGCTGGTCAGACACTGAGGGGCCAACCCTGGCCACCTAACACCTGGGACCCATCTGGGGAGGCTGGGACCCGCATCGTGTGGCCCCGGCTCTCACCAGATAGGAAGAGAACACGGCGGGAACAGACTGAGCTAAGTGACCAGGGGCCTCATGGCTCCTCCTCATTTTACAAGGCAAGCAGGGTCCTTCCAGACAAGCTCAGTAACATCCCCAGCCGGAGAATAATAGTAATAAAACAACAATAATAATAGTAGTGAACAGCCTGCTGTGTGCCAGGCACTAGGCTAAAAATACTTTCCTTACAGCATGTCTGTACTCTTGAATGATGGCACCCATTAGGAAGGGCTATCATTTTTTATTTCAAGTCATTTCTACACCCAGTGTGGGGCTCAAATTCATGACCCCAAGATCAAGAGTCACACGCTCCACTGACTCAGCCAGCCAGGGCCCCCGGATAGGGCTTTTATTGTCCCCAGTTTACACGTAAGCAAAACTGAGATTCAGAGAGGGTAATTAACTCGTCCAAGGTCACATAGTAAATAAATGACAAAACTGGGATTCAGATCGGGTCTGCATGACTCCAAGACCCAGACTCTTAGCCACTGTGCTCTCAGCCTGGCCAAGCACTGTTACCACGATCTTCCGCCAACATTTTGAATAATCCTGATTGAGGATCTACAAAGTGGCCAGCACAACAGCGGTTACGACATAAAAAAGACAGGAAGAGAACTCACTACCAGGCACTGCTGTTTCCTAACTTCTAGGTAGCGTACAATGTACTTTCACCTACTTTATTTTGTTTAAGCTTTAAAGCCATTTTTTAGTGTTCTCCGGGCAGTGTTTAATCAGGTATACTTGAATGTAAGACAAATTTCTTCACAAAACAAAATATTTTTATTTATTTGACAGAGAGACACCACAAGTAGGCAGAGAGGCAGGTAGAGGTGGGAAGCAGGCTCCCCACTGAGCAAAGAACCCAAGGCGGGGCTCGATCCCAGGACCCGGAGATCATGACCCGAGTGGAAGGCAGAAGCTTAACCCACTGAGCCACCCAGGTCCCCCCAAAACAAAATATTTTTATATGCTTAGAGGTTTCTAAGCCCCCTTGTTCCAGACAGCAACAGAAGCAGCTCCTTCTTAGCACTCTATCAAGAAGATAATATTTTGAGCTCTGTAGAAATGTGTGATTTCTTTTGTCATTACTAAAATTAATTTCATGTCTGTTTTTCTTTTCTTATTACTATAGTTGACATACAATGTGATACTGTTTCAGGTGTCTAGCACAGGGATAGACAATTCGATACATTCTACCCGTTACTCAAATATACATCACCACGGTGGGATAGTCACCTACAATCTTGTTACAATATTACTAACGATATCTCCTCTGCCAAACTTATAGTTTTTACTACTCCATTTTATAGATAAACCCTCTGAGGCTCACAGAGATGAAATAATTTATGCACGTTCATCTAGATAGCAAACGACAGACAGCAGAGCCTGAGCTTTTAACACAAAAAGGTCCCAGAGGGAGACTGAGGAATGAGCTAAGATAACTGGACAGGGACAGGGGCTGGACAGGCTTCATTCAAAAAAGGCTGAAGAGGGTGGGAGCAGCTACTGTAGAAAATGATGAGCCTGGAGGTGGCACAGGAGCCCAAGGCTGTCCCGGGCCTCAAGATATCCCCCCCAGCTCCCCGCGGCGCCAGGCTGACTGCAAAAGGGGCCATGGGTAAGCGTTCACTCACTTGCGACTTTTTTTTTTTTTCAAGCCATCACACTGAAACAGTCTTCTCCCCCACCCACAGTCACTTGCTTTTTGATCACAAGCAGCTTGAAGCTCCTGGACAGAACAGGATTTGGGGAAACAAACCAAGACTTTGATAAATTCCAGCAAGGCGACACAGCGCAATGTATTACAGCGGTGCTGGGCTGTGCTGACATTCCAGCCGTCTAATGATGACCACAGACGGCTGCTGCACAAGGAGACCGGGAGGAACCAGGAGGAACGGCTCTTTCAGAAAGCTGTTTCCTCTCCTGAAAGGCTAAAAGGAAAAACCAACCTTTCAAATGTTTGATCTATGCAGGGATACTTATTTAAATTAAGTGTGAGGAAACCTTTCAGACACTAAAGCCACAAGCAAGCCTCTGATGGCATGAAACCACCTTTTATAAGACTGGAGTGAGACTGTGGCTTTGGTCCCACCCTCAGGCCTGGCCAGCCTCTCGAAGCTGTCCCCAGCCCCCATCTAATCAGTAATACGCAGCCAGTCTCACCCAATGCCTTCTCTGTGCCACGCACCGTGAAAGGCTTGGGGACCGGGTGTTGAACAGGCATGTGCCTTCCAGTAGAGAAGACGGACACTGATTATGAACGTGTTATGAGGCACCTAAGGACAGATCAGAGTGCGACAACTGTGTACCGGGAGCCGGCCTAGCTGAGGAGCAGGGACTCGCACTGAGTCAGTGACAGAGAGGACTGTCATGGAGGGCAGCATACCCAGCAGAAAAAAGCAGGCGCACAGGCCTAGGGGGAAATCCAAGGACCAGGGCAGAAGCCAAAGCTGGTCTGACGCAGAGGAGTGAGGGGGGAGGGCTGGGAGAAGGGCCGGGAAGGGACGAACCCGGTCTCACTTGGTCTGTACTCCCGTCTTACAGACGTGGGACAGGGCCTAAGAGGAGACCAGCGGAAGTTTTGAAGAAGCTCAGTGACGTCTGAAGAGGTTTGAAGACTGCAGGGCGGGCGGTAGAGTAGGATGGGGCAGACGTGGGTACAGAGCTGTCCTCTGGGGCATGAGCACGTAAACGGAGTGCGCGGTGGCAAGAGGCAGCCTGGAGCTGGGAGGCAGCACTGGGGAGAGAGGTGGGAGGCTGGGAGACGGGAGCAGAGAATGTGAGAGACAGAGGTCGCCCACAACAGACACCATGGTTTTGGCCCAACGGGTCAGGACCCCAGCAGGGTTCCAGGAAAAGAAACCAAGGTCTGGTTTGGGGTACGCCATGGCCGGACTTTGGCTGCTGCTTCTTCAGTTTCTTGAAGGAAGCACAGCTCTTCCGGCCTACTGACCAAGTCCCAAGACTGGGCATGGCATTCATGGCTTCCATACTTCGGCTCCCTACCGCCAGTCTAACTTTCCACACACCCTTCCCCTCTCCTTCGTTCTAGCCAAACTAACCTGCTACTGGTCCATGCACGTGGCCACTTTTTTCCCAATGGCCTTACCTGTGTTCAAGCTGCTCCATCTCCCTTGAACGCCCTTTCTCCTGATCTTGTGTCCAAATCCTACCAATCCCTGCAGGCCACAAACAAAGAGGACCCCCTCCAGGATGCTTTGCCCACTGCCCCAGCTAGAAGTACTGGCTCCCCTCCCAGATAACACTTAGTCTATCCCCTTTAATGTGACCCTTAAAATTATTTATAGAAATTTCCCACCTTTCCCATTAGACTAGGGACTCCTCATTCACCCCGAAGTCCCTGAGAACAGCAGGCCGGGAGCGTCACGTGTGGTAAGTGTTGGACAACTGAATACTAAGCATGGAGACCGCTAGCCCAAGCAGGCCCCCAGATGCCTCGGCCAGCACAGCAAGGCTGTTTGGAAGAACGTCTCTTCTGACTACATTCACACCTACCGCTCCATTCAGAGACCTCAGCCACGTGGCTCCCTTGCACAGCAGCCCTCCTCCAGCCACCACACTGATTCAGCACCGCAGCTGGGACTGCCCAGTCCCACTCTGGCCACCCCCACATCAGAGTGCAGAGGCTTGGCACCTCCCACAGCCTCACCGTCACCTTCAGGGGTCACCTGGGGTCTGAAATGGAGCGTGGGGATGCTGCAGGCAGAGGCTGGCCAAGACGGGGGAAGGGAGGCCGAGGAGCAGGGCTCTGCCCCACAAACTGGGGCAGGGCTGGGGAGAGACGGTGCTAATCCGCCGCACAGGGAAGGGCCCGGGAATAACATTTTGAGAGCTTGTTCTGTCCAAAAAGTTTATCCACAATGCAGAGGGGAGGAAAAGGAAAAAAAACCAAGAGATCACTTCTCATTTTGTGAGTAGGTTTTATCCAAGAACCTCATATTTTCCGCTGAAGGAAAAGCCGATCTACATCTAAACTTTCAAGACTTAAACTCAAGAGCAAGAAACAATCTTCAGCCATAAATTAAAAGCTTGCTTTAAACTCTCATTTCTCAAGAGAGTCAGGGCTTCGCAGCCCTCCATGCCCCAGAAGTTGGGCCCTGCCTCTCCGCCTGTCTAGTCAGAAAGCAAACAACACAGGCTATTTGTAATGACAGGCAAACACTAATGAATTTCGGAGCATGTCTGGTGCTTGCATTTATGGATCATAAAATCATCTGGCTTCTTCTCCCCCCGTGCTGACATGCCAATGAGGCAACCCTGAGTATTTACACGCAGGAAGGGGACTGCCAGGACCACTCTGTGAGAGGGAGGCTGGGGGTTGAGGGGGATGGCTTGTTAACCTTCCCATTCCATACAAACCCATTTTTATGCTCTTACAGTCACAGCCTAAACCTTGGCATGCAAAATCCCATTAAATGCTATTTATTTTTTTAAACATCTTGGGGTGGGAAAGAGAGTCAACCTAACTGTCTCAATTGCCTAAGGTATAAACCCAGTCAGAAGTTACCAAAATGGCTTTTTAAATACCAGCTAGATATAAAGAAAGGATTTAAAATGCAGGTAGAGGGGCGCCTGGGTGGCTCAGTGGGTTAGGCCGCTGCCTTCGGCTCAGGTCATGATCTCAGGGTCCTGGGATCGAGTCCTGCATCGGGCTCTCTGCTCGGCAGGGAGCCTGCTTCCCTCTCTCTCTCTCTCTGTCTACTTGTGATCTCTCTCTGTCAAATAAACAAATAAAATCTTTAAAAAATAAAATAAAATAAAATGCAGGTAGATTTTTCCAGTTAAACATATAATTTGTCTAATACACCCTACTAAATTCTAAGTGTCTAGAAGAAAAGTACTTCCATAAAACATAGGCTTTCATTCTAGGAACACCACACACAGGCGCAGCCACCAAGGCAGAGCCCCTCATTGCCCAGCCAAGGTGGAGTCCCGTTCCAGCCACACTGCCATGACCACCTGGGAGGAAGGGACCATGGTGGCTTGGGTCTCCTTCCATTGACAGGAGGTCTGGGGGAGCCTCTACGGAACCCAGGTAGCCCAGACAGGCCACAGTTTATCTGGGGCCCTCCAGAGGCTGACGCTCATTTCTCGAGGAGGCACACATCAGAGACCACGGGAGGAGTTCTCAAAATGCAGAATGAGCCCCTGTATAAGGGGATCTTTCTTGACTCCAAAGGGTTGTGTGAAGTTCACTTCCTAAGGGCCAAGTGTTCCCACATCTGACTTAAGCTGTGACCAAGCAAAGACTGTCCAAACACAGACAATTCAGAGCCACTAATTGGCAGGAGCCATCACTCACTCAACCAACTCCCCCTCCCCAGGCCCCGTCCCCCTTCTCGGGCTCTGTTCCGAAACCGGCACAATATGAATGTGAGAGGCACCGACCAGAGCCGATAGGTCAGAACCAGAAGGTCCCCAAGAAACAAATGACATATTAGGACAAGGGGACACTGAAAGACACTGGTTCCCCACGACTTGCATTTTGGGGGTGTCTGCCCAGCTCTTGACCATTCAGGGAACTGCAACTTGTCCTCAACCCCATCACAGGCATATCACTTCCAGTGACAGAAACCCAACCCCCACTGGGCCATTAGTAATTCCTTGTGTATGGATCCGGAATCTAGAAGGAGGGAAAGAGAAAAACGTCAGCATCTAGGGCTCAGGAGTCCTGGGCAGCCACATTGTGCCCCACCCTTGCTGGTAGGGAAGGGTCAGAGGAAGCCCCGAGAAAAAGAGAGGAGGAAGGGGAAGAGATGAAAGACTGGAGTCTGCTCAGATTTCCAGGCCCAGAGTCCAGCTTCTCTTTACTTCCAGGTCCCATGAGATACCCCCGGAGGCTTACAGCAAATTTCCCTTCTGTCAAGCTAGCTTGAGTTGTTTTCTGCTATTTAAAACTAAAAACATCCTGAATGACGTGGTCTCCCACGTTTATGTTCTCAGCCCATCAGCCTGGATGGCCTCAGTGAAGAAAAAGGCAAGGAAGGGATGGGAAGGCCTAATGGAGGCCCCTCTCTCAGAGACACCAATCAAACAGGAGTCCAGGGACCTCCTTCACAGAGTTAGGAGTCAGGAACCATAGACGAGGGACATGGCTTCTGAGGGATTCTAGAATCTGCTGACACTCCAGATGTACAGTTGCTTTCCTGCCTCCCTCCAGAGAGGTTAGCAGTTAAATTTCAACAAAATCAGGGCTGTGGACTAATCCTTCAGAGAAATGGGAAGGGTGGAGGTTAAGTGAGTATCTTGTCCCACAGGCGCCCTGGAGGACTTTTGCTCTAGGGTATGAACGTTCCAAGAAGGGAAAGCTGGCCTGAACCCTGAGGCTCAGGGACTCAGAGAAGAGAAGTAAACTGCGTGAGGCTGCCCAGCAGCACCTGGGAAGGCCAAGATTACAACCTGAGTAGGCCACACACCAAAATCCATGCTCCCAACCCAACTCCTTTAGAAAATTTCACCTGCCAACTCTTCTTTCCCTAGGGCCTTGGGCAAAGAATTTAAGACCACCAAGAAAATAAGAATAATGAAGTTGGACCTCTTCCCCCAACCTCCCACCAGAGAGGCTATATTGGTCAATGAATATTGACACAGTCGTCGATGAAGGGCGGTCCTGCTGAGCGCCTTGGTGGATGTGAGAATGACACTGGGCTGTAGGTGCTGGGGCATCTGAACTGCTCTGCACAGGGAAGGGAGATGGATGGCCCGGAGAGAGGAATGCAGAGATGGGAAAGCCAGAAGAGGCTGGGATCAGCGAAGGGGCCCACAATGATGGCACAGCCAGTGGGTGCTTTAGAAATAATGATGCCTACAAGGCTTGTCAAAGCCAAAGGAGTGGCTCCCAAGGTTCCCTTCCCATGAGTCTCCATGGCTCCCTAGCACTTGGGCAGCGGATCCTTCGGGAGAGCTTGCAGGAGTGGCCACATCACTGTGGTCCAGCGTAGAAATGGCGTATGTGACAGAAGTAAGCCTCTGGGAACTTGTATGGAAAGGAAAGCTCTGGCCTTCCTAAATCCGTAGAACTGGGATTCAAGATTCAAGACCAGTTTATGTCCCTGTCAGAGAGACATCTGTGTGATGATGATAGCACTAACAATTGAGGGGAGAGGAAAAAGAGGAAGAGAAGGAACCCCAGCAGCAACCCTGTACTGAGCACTGACTACGTCTGTCCCAGCCAGAGTGCTAAGTAAGGATTTAAGTGCATTATCAAACAAACCCTCCCAGTAACCCTATGGAGTAGCTACTGTTGTCCTCGCTATTTCACAGATGAGATAATGAAGGCTTAGAGATGTTAAGGAACCTGCCCAAATTCACACAGCTGTTTTGTGGTGGAGGCGGGATCTCGAACTCAGCTGTCTGAACCATAACTCATGCTGCTCACCAGTATGCCACAGAGTCTCCCCTGAGATACTCTGCTTGAGCCCTGACCCCTCCCTTTCCTTTCTGGAGGGTTCCTATCCAAGGGATCCTATCCAAGGTGCTCCTCTCCACACAGCGTCTCCCCATCCAGCTGCTCTGGTGATCACAAGGGCCACTTCTCTCAAGGCTGCCCCTTCAGGGGCTTTGCTTTCCCAACTTCAGGAACACTTTGGCCTCTAATGAGTCTCCAGTGGCATGACAGCCCCTCAGACCCATCCATTAGCTTAAGGGTCCTCCTATAGACAGAGCTGGGTCAGCAGCCCCTAGGAACCTAGAATTCTGCCGGAGAGCCTGCAGATTAGGTCCACAGAACAGCCCCAACCTGCACCTTCGGGCACTGGGCACCTCAAATTCAATACGCACAAAACCACGTCCTCTGAGTGCCCCCCAACATCTGCTTGACTCCGGCTACTCAGTTGCTCGGGGGTCTCTGCACGTGACCCAGCCAGCACAGCGCTCCTGTCAGGCCTCTGTCCTCCCTGCCCCACTCTCTCACCTAAGGCCCTGGTACCCGCTGCACCCTCCGCCGGAAAGATTCCTTCTCCTCCCCCTCGCCTGACCAACTCCACGTCATTCCTCAGGTCTTGGCTCCTAGATCATTTATCCCGACGCGTTTTCCTAAAGCCCCTCCGCCACCCTGAACCGAGTCAGATGCTCCTGCAGCACACATTACTCCCCGACAGTAGCCCTCACTGTTCCTCACGGGCGTGCTTCTTGAATAGGCTGTCTTCCCTTCCTAGACTACATGCAATGTGCAGGGGAAACACCTCAGGATCGAACGTGCTCACCTTTGTGTGTCCGGCTCCCAAGTCAGGACCTGGCCACGGCAGGCACTGAGGAACTAACTGCTGACTGAACGAGAGGTACCCTCTATCAACCTCCAGGAAGTCAAGTGATTTGAAAAACTGAGTTTTCCAGACAGCGGAGGTTGAACTCTTCTAGCACAGCATAAATATTCAGTGAGTCCGTGAAAACTGACCAAACGAACACTGCGTCCAGCACTGTGCCCAGCATCCGAGAGACAAAGACACCAGATGTGGTCCTGCCCTTGAGCTGCAGAGTCTTTGGAACCTAAGGAAAGCTATGGGCTCCCTCCCCAGTAAAATGGGAATAACACAATTGTGAAACTTTGTATATAATTTATCTTAACATTAAACCTAAATGGAAAAATCTTTTCATAGATTATTTCTCTCTGATTTTTTCAGGATTTTATTTATTTATTTGAGAGAGAGAGAGGGAAAGCACAGAAGGAGAGTAAGAGGGAAAAGCAGAATCCCTACCGAGCACAGAGCCCGATGCAGGGCTCCATCCCAGGACCCTGAGATCATGACCTGAGCCGAAGGCAGAGGCTGAACCTACCGATCCACCCAGGTGCCCCTCTCTCTCTGATTTTTTCAAAGATAAAATAAAAAAAAAATTAAAAAGTAATACCAATATCCTGAAAAGAATCAAAAGAAATTCAAACTGTGCTAAAAGGGCAAACATGAGCCATAATGTGGTTCTCGCCCGCAGCCTGGCACGAGAAAGGCAGTTTCCAGGGGCTGACGTGCCCTGACCAGCCCTCTGATGCTGGGCACATCGATTAATCTCTCTGGCCTCAGTCTTCCTATTTGAAAATGCAGATAATAAAGGCGCCTACCTTATAAAACTGTTGTGAATACTCAATGGTTCAGTTTATGTTAAATTATTAGAATAGTGACTGACACATAGTAAGCATCCAAAAAATATGGGTATACTATTATTGAACATAAAGTAATATTGTGAAGCATTCTTTCACATCCAACACACATGATCTCCTTGACACATAACACACTGACATCCGGTCAAGTTGACTTCTTTGTTTACCAACAGCTGCTAAGAACCCTGACTCCCAAAGGAAAGCAGTGGCCCACTGACCATCACTCCCAAAGCCCGCTGATGAGAATCTGCGAGTGTCAGGACTAGCACCATTCTCCACGAGTGTTCCAGCTGAATCAATGCCTCAGCATTTTCTCTTCTCTCGAGCCGCTGGGGACAGCAATGTTATAAAGGTCTCCTTCACTGATGGCCTGTCCCCAAGGAAGGACTGTGAATCCATACTCCCTCTGCATGTTTGGCTGAGCAGCTGAAGCCTTCCAAAGAGAAGGGTAAGGCTTCCAGGTGTCTCCAGATTTCTGCTGCTGAGGGCTTGCTTAGCATGCTTCTGCCACGCCCAGGCTGCACAGACATTTCTTCCAGCAGCAGAAAGTTTACAGACTTGCCCAGCCCGGTCTCCTCTTCTAGAGGGCAGCATGGCCAAAAACGCCCATTTTTCAGAAACAACTATAGTGGTGAATTGATTTACCTCATACACAGGGCCAAAAATATCTAGTATGGAAGCCAAGTCATGAAAGAATTCCTCTTTCTCTGTTTTGTGTGTTTTCCTTTACTTTCAAAGAAAAAAAAAAATAGAACTTCAGTTTGAAGTTCAGTCCAGTACTTCAAGACCTGTCCTTTGCGGAGCCAGCGAACTCCTGCGTGGCGGGAGCAGCTTCTGTTCTGCTCCATTTCACAGCAAAACGTCCCGAGAAGGCTGGAGCTCAGGCCCCAGCACCAACGGAACTGCAGGCTTTCAAAGCGGCTTTCAGGACCACTGCAGTCTTTGACATCGATGCCAGCACGGGAGGTCCCAGCCGCAGTGGCAGGCGGGCCTCCGCGCATCATCAAAGCTGCAATGCCGGACGTGTGGCCAGACAAAGCAGATGCTTCATTCAGGCAAGAAAGCCTTGACATTCCTTTCAGTCAAAACTGAGCTGGCAAAGAAACGGACTGCCATTTCGAAGACTTGGAAGTTTCCCAAAGGAGCTCACAATCTAAGAATTCTTTCTGGATGTTGGCAACACACAGGTAACAGAAACCAACAGGAGCTGGAGGCACCAAGATTGCCATGAACAGTCTGTGCACCGAATTTCAAAAGAAATGGCACAGCTGCTCATTCTTTCCATGACCTACTTCAAAATATCGGAAGACAGGTCAGCTCTTCTAGAAATCGTATGATTTGACACAGGAACTGCTTTAATCTCCTTCCTCTGCTCTGAGTCACAGCTCAGCTCGGTCAGGTGCAGGTTACATGGCTTCACCAAGTTCTCTCCTGTCGGAAGTGACTTCTTTGGCAATTTTGAAGGCTGTTTCAAAACAAGGCTTTTGTGTCTGGGTAAGTCCAACTTTTGGAAAATGGCAGGCCTTTCCAAGTCAAGCCTCCTTCTTCCTAGTAAGGTTCCTTCCCCTGTCTCCCTGCCCCACCATGCATCTTTGGGAAGTGGGTGCTCCATCCCCCTTCCAGGAGTCACGTGATCACTGCAAAGCACCCTATCCCTGCGGACTGAATTTCTGTATGAAAGTAAGACCAAAGATTATGTAAGCTTCACTGTACTCTTTCATTTGACACTTTCCAACTTAAGCTAGGATCGATGTAAACGCAAACAGATGCACATAGTCATGAAGGTAAGGTACAATTTTATAAATTCTTTTCCCAGGGAAAATGTTATACAGCAGAACACAGTGACAGTGAAAACTGTCATTGCCCAGATGTATGTGGTGCAATTTTATGCCATCCTACACACTTTCAGAGTAGAATGACACCTTAATATAATTTAAGAAAAATAACTTTTCCCCCCACAGAAGATGGTTTTCAAAATAAAAAAAGTTTTCAAAATAAAGAAGGAGGCTTTTGCTTCTATTTACGACAAAATAACTAGTATCAGATTAACTATAAAAATTGCATAAACTGGGCGCCTGGGTGGCTCAGTGGGTTAAGCCACTGCCTTCGGCTCAGGTCATGATCTCGGGGTCCTGGGATCGAGTCCCGCATCGGGCTCTCTGCTCAGCAGGGAGCCTGCTTCCCTCTCTCTCTCTCTCTCTGCCTGCCTCTCCATCTACTTGTGATCTCTCTCTGTCAAATGAATAAATAAAATCTTTAAAAAAATAATTGCATAAACTGAGGCACCTGGGTGGCTCCATTGGTTAAGTATCTGAGCCTTGTTACAGATCTCATAGATATTAAAAGGATAAGGGAATATTATGAAAACTCCATGTGAATAAATTTAATTTAGATAAAATGGACAAACTCATTCAAATAACACAACCAAAGCTTACTAAAAACAGAAGCAGCTTACCTGAGTAACTCCATTATCTATCAGAGAAATTGAATTCATTTTTTTTAAGAGGGGGAGAGAGAAAGACAGACAGACAGTTGAGGGGAGGGGCATAGGGAGAGAGAGAATCTTGAGCAGGCTCCACACCCAGCTCAGAGCCCAATGTAACAAATGTACCACTCTGATGGGATGCTGATAGGGAGGCTGTGCATATGGGGGCAGGGAATATTTGGGAACTTTTTGCATTTTCTGCTCAGTTTTCTGTGAACCTAAAACCGCTCTATAAAATAGTCTATTTAAGAGGAAAAAACCAAAACTCTTTCCACAAAGAAAACCCCAGGTCTACACAGCTCTGCTGGCCAAATCTACCAAATATTTAAGAAAAATCATACCAATTCTACAAAAACTCTTCTGGAAAACTGAAAAGAAAGGAGTGCTTCCCAACTTAGTTTAAGAGGTCAGCATGGAGCACCTGGGTGGCTCAGTTGGCTGAATTTCCAACTCTTGATTTCAGCTTAAACTGGATCTCAGGGTCATGAGATCGAGACCTGAGTCAGGCCCCACACTCAGCATGGAGTCCACTGGTGCCTCTCCCTCCCTCTCTCCCCTACCCCCCACTGCATGGGCATGTGCCTGTGCACACACTCTATCTTAGTTAGACAGATAAACAGATAGGTAGGTAGGTAGGTAGGTTGGTCAGTCGGGCAGCGTTATACTGATACTAAAACCAGAAAAAGATACTTTACATGAAAAGAAAAATATAAACCAATATTCCTCATGAACACTGATACAAAAATTCTTAACAGAATTTTAGCAAATCGAATCCAACAATATACAAAAAGGATTCTATGTCATGACCAAGTGGGGTTTATCACAGGAATGCAAGATTGGTTTAACATTCAAAAATCAATCATGAGTCCCACAGAGGGAAGCCTGCTTCTCTCTCTCACTCTCCCTGCTTGTGCTTCCTCTCTCGCTGTTTCTCTGTCAAATAAATAAATAAAGTCTTTTTTTTTAAAGATCTGACAGAGAGAGACATAGCAAGAGAGGAAACATAAGCAGGGGGAGTGGGAGAGAGAGAAACAGGCCTCCTGCTGAGCAGGGAACCTGATACTGGGCTCAATCCCAGGACCCTGGGATCGTGACCTGAGCCAAAGGCAGATGCCCAACGACTGAGCCACCCAGGTGCCCCTAAATAAATAAAATCTTTAAAAAAAAAAAATCAATCATGCAATTCTCCACAATAACAGACCAAATAAGAAAAATCATGGTTATCTCAACAGACGCAGGAAAAACATTTGATAAAGCCCTATATCCACTCAGAAAAATTCTTAGCAAATTAGGATCAGAGGGGAAAAACCTCAACCTGATAAAGGGCAAATGAAAAACATACAGCTGACAGCTAACATCATCCTTAACCACGAAAGACAACTTTTCCTTCAAGACCAGAAACAAGCCAAAGATATCTGCTCCCACCACTTCTAACCAACAGTATGGCCAGCAAATAAGGCAAGTCAGTGAAATAAAATCACCTAGTTTAGAAACAAAGAAATAAGACTGTGTGGTTCACAGAAAAATCATCTGTGTGGAAAATTCTACAGAACCTACAAAAGAGCTAGTAGAATAAGTGAGTTTAGCAAATTTGTAAGATATAAGGCCAATTAAAACATTTCTCTATTTCCATAAACTAAGAATGAGCAGTTGGAATTTAATTTAAATAAAATAACATTAACAGCAGCATAGAAAATGCAGCACTTAGGAATCAATCTGACAAAAGATGTGTAAGATCTGCACACTGAAAACTACAAGATTACTAAAACAAATTAAAGATCTAAATGTGTGGATACACACACTGTGTTCACGGTTCAGGGGACTCAGTATTGTTAAGATGTCAACTGTCCCCAAACTGATCTACAGATTCAACGTGATCATATTCAACAGCAGGCATTTTTTTTTTTAAGATTTCATTTACTTATTTGTCAGAGAGAGAGAAAAAGAGAGCACACAAGCAGGGGGAGCCCCAGGTAGAGAGAGAAGCAGGCTCCCTGTTGAGCAAGGAGCTCGATGCGGGACTCGATCCCAGGACCCTGAGATCATGACCTCAGTTGAAGGCAGATGCTTAACTGACTGAGCCACCCAGGCATCCGAACACCAAGCATTTTTGTAAAGCTAACAAGCTGATTTTTAAATTCATATGGAAATGGAAAGGACTAGAATAGCCAAGGCAATTTTGAAATAGAAGAATACATTTTAAGAACTGATTCTACTTGATTCCAAGAAGACCGTGGAGGGAGTGGGAAGGGAGAGAGGAATTGCAAGGAGTGTGAGGAAACTTTCTGGGGGACAGGTATGTTTACTGCTTTAATTTGATTGGTTTCACACATATATACATACAAACTTATCGAATTCTTGACTTTATTTATATATATCCATTACACCTCAGTGAAGCTGGAAAAAATCTCATTCAGTTCTCATGTCCAATTTTTGAGGTAGTTATATTATCATCTCCATTTTAGAGAAATGAAACTGAGACTCAGAGACAGTAAGTGACAGGTGTGGTCACACAGAAACACACCTAATCCTTCTCACTCCAGACCCCAAGCTCTTAAGCTTTAGGCCATATAGGAGTACTTTTCTATCTGCCTCTCACTCATTCAACAAGTATTGACAATATTGATCCTATAATGTGGCACCATGCCGGAGCACATAGGGGGCTCAGTGAGTTAAGCATCTGCCTTTGCCTCCAATCATGATCTCGGGGTCCTGGGATCGAAACCCATGTTAGTTCCACACTAAGCGGGAAGTCTGCTTCTCCCTCTCCCTGTGCTCACTCCCTGCCCCCGCAACTCATGTTCTCTCTTGCTCTCTCCCAAAAGAAAAACAAAAAAAATGTGCCTGGAGTAAAGGACCACAGCCGTGACACAGAGCATCCTTCCCTCAGAGAACCTGACACATTGCTGGCCCAAGGTCCCTCTAAGCTTGACTTATTAGCACTGTTGTTCCTTTTCTCCTTGCCACGTCCCTGACTCCTCTCAAAAGAGAAGAAATGCCTTGTGAGTTTCTGCCATGCGCTGGGCCGTCTGCCTGGGACAGGCATCATTTCTACTTTACTGATATGGAAACGTGCAGGAACCTGGCACCATCACACAGTGAGAGTGTAGCAGAGCGGGGCTGCAAATGCAGACCTTCCTGCCCCTGAAGCTTAGGGACCTCCAGTCACATCAAACTGCCTGGAACCAGGCAGCTGCTCTTAACACACTGTCCACATGAACCTTGTTTTCCTTGCAGACAAAATCACAACCAGGCGCCAAGTTCCCGAGGATAAAAACAGCTGTTCACCAAAGGTTCTGCTTCATGTTATTAATTCATTTAAAAGGAAATTTGGTTTCTAACCAGCACTATTGTCCTATCCACACCCAAGAAGAGGGGGAAAATGAGTCTGAAGGTACAAAGTGTGGGTTTCATTGGATCAAATACACTGCTGGCCTATGTCTGCAGCCAGACCTGAGTCCTGTCCTGGCGGCTCTCCCCACCCTTCAGACAAGTGTTTTTCTGGGGCTCAGGGAGGGACTCCAACCCTTCCTTCCATCATGAGTGGAGCTGGGGAGAAGCCTTTTCTACTTGCTTCCACTGTGACAAGAAGTCACTACAATGGGGAGAGCAGCTACCAGGAAATGAAAAGCAAGTAACAAATGCCAACTCGGAGCAGTCACTGAGGCGGCTGCTCAGGCTTCCGGTGCGAACTTCAGCGCCAATGAGCCTCATGTTGGGAGCCCCGTGCGCACATCTTGGCCCCAACAGGAAGCACCTGGACCACCCCCTAGGCAGTAGGTAGGTCCTACCTACTACCTAATTCAGTCTTTTGAACCCAGGGAGGCACTGCAGCACAGCAGTGATGAGGATTCAATGAGATCTTATCATTATCATCACTGCCACATCCTAAATGTATTCATTAAGTAACATCGGGATCGGGCACTGCGCTGGGTCACAGGATATGCAGGGAATAGTATTGGCACGGTCCCCGTATCCATGGAGTTTATAACCTAGGAGGCAGCCAGACTGGAAATAACTAATTATTCGAACTTTTAAGTCATGACATTTCAGTACAACCGTGAAAAGTGCCACGCACGGCAAGCAGGAGACATCACGGCGAGCGTGAGGGGAACGCGCGCACCTCCCAGTCGAGTGCTCCCGGCTGCTCCCTCCACCTCTGCGACGGATGGCAAGGCGGTGGAGAGCACGTGCGGGAGCGGGGAGGCCAGGCCAGGGAGGCTATGGGCCGCACGGAGCAGCAGGCTTGGGCTGGCTGAGGCCGGGAGGTCTGTTGCGGGCCCCTCACGCCACCTGGCCGGCACAGTAAAAGAGCTGCGTGTCCAAGGAGCAGTGGGGCGCCTCCGAGGGGTCTAGGCAGGACAGGGTCAGACTGCGGCTTTAGAAAGATGTCTCCGGTTGCGGAAAGGAGGTAGGGAAGCAAGATGAAGTGCGGGGCTATGTGATCGGAGGAGTGGTGGCAGAGACCCAGGCCAGGCTGGGGTAGTGGAGGGAGATAAATGGTCTGAGAAAACTGCCTGGCATGTGACCTGAGAGAGGGTTTTCATGATGTCATCGAAACCGATCTCCTCTTTACAAATAACCGCCTGCTGGCAACGCGCTTCACTCCTCCTAGGGCCAAACACTGTGATTCCAAGGAGCAGCAAAGACACACAGCGTTTGTCTGACAGCCAACCCTGACCTCGGCTTTCTGGAATGCCCGCTTCTTCAGAGCAGGCGACCCGGCGTCCAGACAAAAGGCCAGAGGGTCAGGTTCCTGAACCCACAGGCAGTGTTTTCCTGCGCTGCGACGTGTCACGTGGCCCAGAGGAAATGGCGTACTTTCAGCAGGGAGCCTTCCATTCCTACAGGCCAGCCCCTCCGCAAAGCAGCACAGGCTGGTGGAGTCCCGCTCAGAGGCCTCAAGCCCTGAGGCAGGAAGGGTGAAGCCAAACCTCTCTAGACTAAGTGCCCTTCAGGGAGGCAAGCTCTCTCCGGAGAAAGCCTCTTTGTCCCTAAACATTCGCTAATGCTGCTCCCTTCCTCATTCGAAGCCACCTGCCTTTCTCTCTCAGCCCCAGCTTCCCCCCGGGGCCACAGTGAGGACAGCAGAGGACTGCAAGCCCACCCAGACTAGCCCCTGCCTGCCCTCCCCTAACAATGAGCTCCCGGTCTGTGCCTTGAAACCTGG
Source organism: Enhydra lutris kenyoni (assembly GCF_002288905.1). Taxonomy (NCBI): domain Eukaryota; kingdom Metazoa; phylum Chordata; class Mammalia; order Carnivora; family Mustelidae; genus Enhydra; species Enhydra lutris. The sequence goes on along the minus strand of NW_019154097.1, from coordinate 31,898,580 downwards.
TGGCAGGTGCTGGTGACACTCTGGTCCCCTACCTCATGTGGCTAGTCTAGGCCCTCAGCTGTCTTCTGGGGGAGCCCAGGCTACCTCCTGGCACCTCCATCTCCCCGACTCGTTGCTGTCAGCACCCTTGCCTTTGGCTCGGGCCCATGGTCTCCTCCTCTCGTTCTCCAGTCATCAGAGCCAGGGGCATCCCTAAACTGGGTGGTGTGCCTTCTCGCCCCTGGGTCACACCATACCCCCGCCTCCCCGAGGAGAGACCTTCATCGTCCTCCCACTGCCGCTCCCCAAAGGCAGAGCCTCCTCCCATCAAGTCTCCAGAGCCTCCCCACCTCCCAGACCCTGCACTCTGCCATCATTCTCCCTCGATCACCTCCTGGCCTCCAGCTCGTTCTCTGACTCCAAACCAAATTGTGCTTTGCCTCCTGCTCGACCTCTGGTTCCTCACTCCTTCTTGAGTCTTCCAGGCCATCAGCCCTCTCCAGCCCTTCCGGCCTCCCTCCCCCAGGGTAAACATTCCTGACGCCCCTGCTCTGCTTCCAGGCTCCCTGTGCCTCCTCCTGCCTCTGAAGCCACTTCCTCTGTCTCCTTCTCTCCCCACTGCCCTTCCTTCTGTTCCCTGAACGCACAGTCCACTCCCTTCTCTCCTGTTTCTTCTTGTCTCGGGCCTCACAGCTGCCTCATAACCAGCCTAACGCCAGGCTCTCTCTTCTCCGGGGCTGCCCCCCGGCCCCACACTATTGCAAAGCACCTAATTGGTCTCGAGTCTGGTTGGTTCTGTCTCCAGCACTGAGAATGAACTTCCTAAAATACAACCTGTCCATGTTACTCCCTTTTTGAAATCCTTCAGTGGATCCCGGAATCCAACAACGTAGAGCCCGGCTTCCTGCCCATCCCTACCACCCACTCTCCCTGACGTCTCTACATCCCCAGATACTTCCTGTCTACTGTTTGTTCACATCACTGTTCCTCCCTCTCACTGGATTGTGTCCCTGTGTCCCCCTCATCTGTGTCTCTCCAGCACGCAGCCCAGCAGACTGATGAGTGAACGAGAGTAAGCGAGTGAAGGTCAGTCACTACTGGGGCCTCTGGCAGTGGGGATGGCAGCAAAAACTGGGAAAAACACAGGCACACAGAGAAGCTTGATTTGGTACCACTAAGGCTCATTTCCTTCATACTCAGGCCCACTGGACACCCATCCACGTGCCTCTGTGACCCTGCATGCCCCCAGCTGCCAGTGGGCAAGAGAATGACACAGTGACTTCTGGTAAGCCCTTACTATGCCAACATCCCTGGCAATGGGACCCTTGAGGAGCACAGAACTGGGAGAGCAGCAGGCTCGCCTTCCTTCTCTCCAGCCACCCGGCACCTAAAGTAGTGTTAAATCTCACTAAATATATTATCCGCCTTTTCAATGAGTTATTCACTCTGCCTGAAATGCTCTTCCTAATTCCCATCCCCTTTCCCAAACCACCCATAAAATACAGTCCATTTCAGCCTTTAAGGGTCAGTGCCAATGTGCCAACTCCAAGGCAGAGAGACTCTCCAGCAATGTCCGCAGGGTCCTGGGGCACCGCAGTGTGAATCTTCACCTAGACCGCAGCTTCACGAAGTCCCTCCAAGGACCAGGATGGGAGCTCAGACCTCAGGGATTCCAGGAACAGGGCTCTTACCCACTCCGCTATTGAAAGCCCAGCCTCCTCGGGGCCAGCTGCTCTCACACGGAGGCTACTGCGTGTTCTGCTGAGCACAACTGCCCGTCCGTAACATTCACAGCCTCTTCGAACTGGGTACCAGTGAGGGCAAACAGCCACAAGCCATCAGGAACTGACAGCCTGCTACTAAGTTTTCACACACCCACTGTAAGGTAAAAACTGTGATTTCCCCCACTCTACACAAGATAATGGAAGCATAAAGAGAATGAACAACTTGTCCGCAGTCTGAACTCTTCAGGGTGGGGCCTGGCCTCACTCTTCATCCTGAAGAGTGAGGCCAGGCCCCACCCCTGGCTTTGTCAGACGAGCCCCTGCTCTCGAGCACCATGCCGGTGAGCGGACCTACTGGCCCAGTGTGGACAGAGCCCTAGGTGGAGGGACGCGCAGACTGTGCTCATTTTCAGCACCTTCTAAGAACGGTAGGTCCCCCTTGATACTGCTCCCTGTTGACATCGAAACCAATGACAAAACCAGTTCTGAGAGTTCCACTGCCTCTGAGAAACAGCTGGGCCTTTAGTTCCATGGGCTGAGAGTTTGGGCATAATGACAGATGTGGGAGGGAATACTGGTGGGGACAAAATGCCACCCCACAAATGTACCACACAAGGTTGCCACCACCGGGACCCCTCAGGAAGGCCTCCTTCAGCCCGAGTCCCGGCAGCTAGGAATCCACCACAGTGGTGATGGTTCTGGGCCACCGCATAGAAGCTAAACCCAGCTGTGAGCCATTATGCTGTGAGGCTGTATCTGCATTAACTTGCCAGTGCTTGATAAAATTGGTCACTTGTCAGAGTCACCAGGGAACGGGGCAGTTATGGTTCTCTACTTGCTAACTTCCATTTTCTTTGTTCTCTGCCAGTCCTTAACTCACCGTCTGCCAAGCTTCCTCTAAGCCCTGCGACAATGCTCTTGCGGTCTCCCTCGCAGAAATAAGCAGAAGCCACAGTTCTACCCTCAGTTATCAACAGCATTTGGAAACTGGAATCTTCAAAGGCTGAGCTCACCAGGCAAAACCCCTGTTTTGGGGGAAGCAGTTCCACCACAAAACAGGCACCCTGGTAATAATGTTCCCTCAGTTGGCCCACCCCCCACCCTTGGCAATGAGCCTAAACACAGCCAGATAACATTCTGCTCCTGCGCGTCTCCCATTCATTCCTTCTCCACTCATTCAACAAATATTGAGTATCCACTGCGTTCCAGGCACTGGGATCGAACAGGGTCTCTCGGAAGGCAGACTCCAGAGCTGAGGGAGCACAGCCCTCCTTTTCTGTCCTGGTGCTTCCAAAAGCCTTTTAGGGAAGTCAAGAAGGGGGGCCCACGTGGGTGTGGAAGTGGTACGGGGGAGGAAGATGAGAAGAAAAGGTACTGAAGACAAACAGAACTGCAAAGAAATGCTAAACTGCAATCCGTAGTCTGCTGGTTAATATTATACCAGTATTATCATTTTTAAACTACTGTATGTGTGTATGTGTCTACACACACACACACACATATATGATGAGATAGTACAAAAATGCATTTATTGTTAGAAACCAAAACTGTCATTGTAAAAGAAATCATACAAAAATCAAAGGAGTTAAGCTCCCAACACTGTAATGTTAGATTTGAGTTGGAAAGATCAACATTGTGTCAGTCACATGCCAACAAGATAATGTGATATGACAAACAACCCTCAAATCTCAGAGGCTTACAACAGCAATATTTATTTCACACTCGGGGGTCGGTAGAAGGGCTGCAGTTCAGTCAGTCTCTGCTGGGCTCCCCGGGGCAGGGCCAGGTTAGGCTGGAATTCAGGCTCTGGGTTTGGTTCAGGTCATCTATGACATCCGCATTTGCGGACTCGGGCTAAACAAGCAACAGCAACCCACGTATCACGGAGAGTTCCAGGAGGGCCGGTCATGCCTCTCACTCCCCACGTGCCATGCGGTCACTTATGCCCAAGGCACAGGGCCAAGCCCAGAGTCAATAGGATGAGAAAGACACCACCCACAGGGAAGTCATGACAAGGATGAAGAGGGAAGGAAGAATGCGGAGAAAGAACACCACCTACCCTCATTATGAACTCCTGATTTTTCCTTTTATTTTTTATTACTTTTTGAGAGAGAGAGAGAGCGCACAAGCAGGCAGAGGGAGAGGGAGAGAGAGAATCCCAAGCAGGCTCCACGCTCAGCACACAGCCCGACATGGGGCTCAATCCCCTGACCCCAAGATCATGACCTGAGCAGGAACTACATCAGACACTCAACCAACTGAGCCACCCAGGTGCGCCAGGACTTCTCCTTTGAAAAAACAGGCATTTCTTCAGCCCGGGCCGCCAAAAGGGCCTAAAAGCAACTGCAACCTCCTCTCCTGAGCGCCCTTTCGCCCAGACTGTGGTTTCTGAATATTCATCTCCAGCAAAAGAAACCAGCACCCTGAAGGCACACCCGATTCCAGGTCTTCAGCAGGAGTCGTATGACGTAATGTTGATACAGCTCGTGGCACCAAAGAGCAAGGAAGCCATCCAAACCAAGGGACCGTGCTAAGGGGATACAGGTGGTGACATGACAAGGCTCCCACTGGCTAAAGACAGGACAATTTACATATCAAAAAGAATAGTGGCTACAACTCACTGAAACAGAGATGCCCGGTGCCTCTCTAACCCTACGGGGCACAGATGCACGTAGTCTTGTTGAACCTGTAACTGTCCTTTATTCATATCCCTCCAACTCTGGGGTGGCCCAGCCACAACATGGCAGGCATCATCAAGAAGAAAAACTCCAATTCTCAGTCTGCTACCAACAATAACAACAGCAAAAAAAAGCTGGGGCAGCTCCCAGGATCCTCCTTTTAACCACAGTTTTGACAGTGACGATGAGGAGCAAACTCTTCTATTTTTAGCTAATATAGATCCAAGACATTCAAGTTTGCGGTTTCTCCAGATACCTCAAAGCAACCAGTTTTTAATCCTCATTCTCTATCAGAATCACCTGGTAACTTTCTACAAAATGGGGTTGTCTGGGCTCCAGGCCCTGACCCAGAGACCCAGATTCAACGCTTGAGGGTGGAACCTGGGCACCGCGTGTTTCAGAGGCCGCCAGGTGATTCTGATATGCAGCCACAATTGACAACCACAGATCCAAGCAAAAATCGTGAAAGCAAAACATTTCCACCTTAATGTCTTATCACAATTTGAATCAAGATATGTCTTGGTTGAGACACCTTACAAACCTCAGTGTCCTGGGGAAAAGCCTTGGTCTGCCCCTAGTCCCCACCATTTTCCATCCTATGATGAGCCTGAGCAGCCAGGCCAGCGTCCCTGGGCACACGCAGGTTCAGGATTCAGGGCTCATGGCGAGCAGGGCTCCTCTCTCAGATGCTCAGGACAAAGAATAAAGATCCACATGTCTAGGGGTGCCTGGGTGGCTCAGTGGGTTAAAGCCTCTGCCTTTGGCTCAGGTCATGATCCTGGAGTCCTGGGATCGAGCCCCACGTCAGGCTCTCTGCTCAGCAGGGAGTCTGCTTCCCCTCTCTCTCTGCCTGCCTCTCTGCCTCCTTGTGATCTCTGTCTGTCAAATAAATAAATAAAATCTTTAAAAAAAAAAAAAAAAAAAGATCCACATGTCTAAAGAGCTCCAGAGCAAAGCTCAGCATAGAACATGATCACAAATAACTTCAAGCAGAAAACTAAAGCAACCCTCACACAATTACACCCCTAAACGTCTCCAAGAGGTAGAGTTGTTTTATTTTTTTTAATTAGAAAGACTGGGTAATCTCATGTTAGAAGATAACAGTAAAAGATTAGAAGTCAGACAATTCAAAACAGCAAACATAGCTCTGCTCCCCAAACCCGATGAGCACAGCACACGTGCGCGCGTGCACAGTCCTACAAATCACTGCCACGTCTTCGCATAAGTGCTGAGCGCAGCTAGAAGTACTAGCTTCCTCTTAATTTGCAGTAGGTTAGATGCCAGCTCTCAGAAGGCCTGGATCCTTTGTCTGGCTTTGTATTAAAATATGCTGCTTTTCTCAAAGCCTTAACAGCTACCATACTATGAGAGGAAGGGCTGCATGTCACGAGAGTTCTGGAATTCACACCAGGTTGCAGCAGACACTTTCTGACTTATCACCCCACGTACAGCCCTCTTCTCTGACACATGCACCCCATTCACCAGACCGGGTCCCCTTGGCTGTGTTTGCTCATCTTGACCACATACTCCTGGCCTGGGTCGTGAGCCAGCATGAGTCATGTGGCTCCGCCGGGCTGGACTGAGAGCTGCTGGTCTCAAGTCTGGAAGGTGGCCTAAAGGAGGACCATGTAAATGCAAGCCCTTAGGAGCACCAGGTTGGACCATGTGAACAGACCAGAAAGAAGGCAGGAGAGCAAAGAGAGGACAAAGCAGAGATAAGAGGCAGAGACAGCTTACGTCTCGGTTGGCTCTCCAGCTGCCTGAACTCCATGCTCATGGATTCCATAAAGTGTCCCTTTATCCCCATAATAAACTCCTCTTCTGCTTATTCAGCTACTTTGAAATGGATTTCTATTACTTGCCAAAAAAAAAAAAAGAACCCTAACTAAAACAACTCTAAAGCCTTGTTATCAACTACTAAACATTTCCAGGATATTTTTAAAGACCAAAACCAACTTTTTTCTCTCTATTGAATATGCTGTTTCTAAAAATGTACATATGCTCTTAATGTAAATATGTGTATGTTTTGCTGTGGCAACTGGTTTCAAAATCAGAAACAAGGCGACCACCAGAATTTGGGATCGACAAAAAGAAAGCTCTCCAGAAAAACATTCCCTCACATCCCGTTCTCGACAGCGACCATTCTCGACGGGAGGAGCCTGGGAAACGGAATCAGTGCGGGAAAGCCTGGCTCAGGCTTGGACGCCTTGGGCACCACCTGCCTCCAGCCCTGCCAGAATGGACCAGAGCCACCAACATTCTCTGCAGAACCCAAACACCGGGCTCAAAGAATGAGCACCTTCAAGAATGAGAAGCTCCTGGATGCACTCTAACAGATGCACTCTTTAATACGGGCTTAAATCAACGATATGTTTATAGAGACTTCAAGAGAGAAACCAACAGTCATTCAAACGTGGCTGACTAAATTTCCCCTTCCCAGCCACAGTGTTTAGAACAATTTGAAGGACAAAGTACAGACCTCCGGCTGGATGGCTTTAAACACAGGTATGTCCATTAACGTGATCTGGCTCTGCAACAAAAGAGAAGCAGCATTAGAATATGCTGGAAATCAAAGATAAATTTGAATCCACACAGAGTAATAACACATTCTCCCTTGAAATAAAAATCAAGAAAGAATAGAATAAAAAATTTCTAAAATGCCTCTCCCATCCCTCCCCCCTCATAAATCCTCACCCCACACCCCTCTTTCTTTAATGTGAGACAAACTCCCAATTTGAGAATTGATGACAGTCATTTGGAGGGTGGGACTGAGATTAAGGGGAACATTTTTAGTTTGGATATTTTTGTCCTATTTGAGTTTCTGTTTCAAGCATGAATTACTTTTGTAATTTAAAAAAGTTGTAGACACAATATTAAAAACTAGAATGCTAAACAGAGACACTATCTATTACTCTAAATTTAAATTTTAAAGAAACTGTGGCTTATAGAAATTGTACATTTCTTCTGAAGTCTAAGCCTCCTCTAAATTATACAGTAGAGTGCTACTCGAGATGCACCCTTGGACCAGTGCTGGACCGCAAACTATTCCGCCAGCCAGCCCACAATGAGATAACTACAGAATTTGAGAACAAGCATTTGGGAACTTTTATAACAAATTGCCACAACGTTTTTGTTGTGTTTTTTTGTTTTTTTGTTTTTTTTAAATATCAGTCCTCAACAGATGGGAAATGAAAAAAACTGGCCCTTTACCACAGCTAGCTTGTGAAGCACTAATGTTGTAAATATAGAAAATACACATCTAGTTAAAGGCTGTTCCCATCATTAGCTGCTCATCATGCAACATAAGAGAAAGCACCATTGCTGACAATCTTTTCTGGGCAAGGTGTGCACTGAGCTGACTGCTCATGATCTGCCCATCTCCATATGTCACCTGGGATGCCAGGTGTCAGTTAACAGACATGTCTGTGAGAGGCCAGGGAAAGGAGAACCAAGGGCATTTGGATGCCTCCTAACTCAAGCAGACACCCTGCTCATGGCCCACAGGTCAAAGGGGTTGCTGTGATGCAGTGGAACGAAGAGGGGCTCTGAAATCACCAGGGCTTGAGTGCGTGTCTGGATATCACCGCTTAACACTAGTAATATGGTCTTTGACACGTGGCTTAGCCTCTCCTAGTCTCAGGTGCCACATCTAGGAAATGGTGACAGTAATCCCTGTCTTATAGGATCCCTGGGAAAGTTCAAGAGCAGAAATGCAGAATGCCTGGCATCTGACAGGTGCTCTCTAGATATGCATGCGTGTGTGTATACACACATATATACACACATAAAGAGCGTGCACATCTGTGCACGTACATATATGCGGAGAGAGAGACAGAAAGACATATTACCTGTCAGGTGCCAGGCATTCTGCGCCTCCTATCTTGACTCTTCACAAAGATTATCTATATACCGTGGACCCTTGAACAACATGGGGATTAGGGATGCTAACCCACCATGGTCTAAAATCTGCTTATCGGGATGCCTGAGTGGCTCAGTCAGTTAAGCAACTGATTCTTGATTTCAGATCAGGTCATGATCTCAGGGTTGTGAGATCAAGCCCTATGTCAGGCTCTGTGCTCAGCACAGAGTCTGCTTCTCTCTCTCTACTCCTCTCCCTCTGACCCTTCCCCCACTCACGTACTCTGGCTCTGTAACATAAATAAATCTTTAAAAAAATAAGATAAAGTCTGAATATAACTTTTTTTTTTTAAAGATTTTATTTATTTATTTGTTAGAGAGAGAGAGAGAGAGAGAGAGAGCATGAGCACAGGCAGACAGAGTGGCAGGCAGAGGCAGAGGGAGAAACAGGCTCCCCGCCGAGCAAAGAGCCCGATGTGGGACTCGATCCCAGGACGCCGGGATCATGACCTGAGCCGAAGGCAGCCGCTCAACCAACTGAGCCACCCAGGTGTCCCTGAATATAACTTTTGACTCCCCCAAAACTTAACTACTAACAGCCTACTGTTAACCAGAAGCCTTACTGCTAACATCAACAGTTGAGTGACACATTTTGTATGTTAGATGAATTATAAACTGTACTCTTACAAAAACGTAAGCTAGAGAAAGGCAATTATTATTAAGAAAATCATAAGGAAGGGAAAATGCATTTACAGTACTGTATTTATCAAAAAAAAAATCTGTATATAAGTGGACCCACACAGTCCAAACCTGTGCTCAGGGTTCAACTGTGTGCACGTATGTGTTTCTGTATTCATACTTCTACATCATTTATATGTGAAGTCACACAGATGGGCTCACGTACTGGCATGTGAACTTACGGTTCCTGACTAATACATGAACTAAGAAATAAGGGAACTGTTAATTTGTTTGAATATTCAAGCATCAAAGTTGCTCTTAAAGGAGGCTGTTACTTAAGTCAACAAATAGTCATGAAAAAAGTCTCATCTCAAGACTACATTAGGAAAATGGCAACACACACAGTACGTCAAGTGTAACCACAATCCAGGGCTCAGGTGCAGAATTGTGGTCGCCTCTTGGCGTAATTTAAAGGTGGTCCAAGACCACTGGATTCCCGAGCAGCACAGGATGCAGGCCAAAGCATACCATCGTCAGGGCTGAGCAGGAGAGGGAAATAAGCAGTGCTTCTGCGGACAGCCTCTTCGTCCCCTCCAAGGGGCCAGCGCTGCCACTAACAGAAGCTCAGCAGAGCGACAGCAGAGGCACCAGGAATAAAGAAGCACTTGGGAACTGAGCCCTTCTACCTCTGGGTCTATTCCCCAGTGGCAAAGGGGGCAGTGGACATCATCACAAGGTGGATCTGGTCCTCGTAATCTGGGCGTCGAGGGACAACTAAGGCCAGGAGGCCTGCAGATCTGGTGTCTGGCCCAGAGCTATGTCCCAGGCAGTGCAAACACACTGGCATTTCTCCTGCCAGACCCATGGAGATTGCTAGCCAAGTCCCCTCACATTTGGATTAATTCTGCCATCCTGGGGAACAGAAAGGCCTTGTGAAAACAGGAGATTCACGCTGAAAGCTCAGAAGGCCTTGGAAATCTCTGCCATGGTTCAAGTTTACTCCCGATCCCAGAGAACTAGCAGGATGTTTGCAATGTCATTTAGGACAAGAACCAAAAGTCTGCTAATGTGAAAATGAGAAAACTTCCTCTCCATCCTGCCGTCACTTCTAGGGTTTGCTACTGAATTTCCAAATGGTTTATTAAAATAGTGGCTTTACATTTCACATTTTTTTGGGACGGTCCAAGTTTCGAGTATCCTAAGTCCCTGTTCAGCCCCTAAGTCAGAATACGTATTCAGGTGTTTTATTCAAAATAAATGGGGCGCCTGTGTGGCTCAGTGAGTTAAAGCCTCTGCCTTTGGCTTAGGTCATGGTCTCAGGGTCCTGGGATCGAGCCCCGCATCGGACTCTCTGCTCAGCAGGAAGCCTGCTTCCCCCTCTCTCTGCCTGCCTCTCTGCCTACTTGTGATCTCTCTCTGTCAAATAAAGAAATAAAATCTTTAAAAAAAATTAAAATAAAATAAACAACAAGAGAGGTCTCCAAACTTAATATAGACTGGCTGGTCCCAAACACACAATCTGAGGGTTTTCAGAAGACTCTCCCACTTCTATCCTTTCAATTCTGACCAAAAAGATGCAGAGTCCAGAACAAGAATATGTCAATACATAGGTAAAATCACCGGATTATAAATTTCATGACATTTTACTACAAAGCCAAACCCACGTGGAAAGGTTGCTGACGAGCAGTCCTTCCCAGGAAATGTAGGCACTCCAAAGCAGGCAGTTTTACCAGAAAGGGAGGGTGTGGGTAGGAGTGGGAGCTTGAGGGAAATTAGGTCCCATCTCCCTTCACAGCAGCTCTCGGCCTCAGGAGATGACCATGACTGCAGGGGAGAGGCCCTGGCTTCCTGGAGAGAAAGGGCATTTCTGAGGGGTGTGGTACAGCCCCTACAGAAATGGGGCCATCTTGTCTACAGCAGCACTTGTCACGATGAGTTGTATGAAGTGTTAAATCTCTACATACACCGGACACTAACAGTGCACTGTATGGTAACTAACTGGAATTTAAATAAAAACGAGTGAGTGAAGGAATGAATGAACAACGAAACCCGCCGCAGCGAGGCACCCGTGCTTGGGCTGAGGAGCGCACTCATGAGCACGTCTCTCAATGGCTTCTCCTTCCACTGGGAAATAAAGCCTCACTACAGGACACCCAGTGAAGCTAGTCACGCTGGAGATGCCGTCCTTAATCGTAACTTCTTCCCCCACCTCCTTCTTTCTTGTCCGGGGCCCCCTAAAAATTCAGGCTTTTTAGGGAAATGGCTAATCTCCACATACGACAAAACACTTCTGCTGAAGGGAGAGACCTACTGAAGCACCTCACAACGTGGCCCCAAAAAAAGAGGTGGTTCTGAGTAGGTAAATGAAAGCTATGCAGCCAAAAAGGAAATAAAAAAATGTTCCTACATATGTTGAGAGTAGTGTTTCTCTAACACTGGTGACTAAATTCCCTCTTCCCAGCCACAACCTTATATAAAGGCTCTCAATCCCCAAATAAACAAACAAAGGAAGCTGTTGGCAAATTAGTGGCATATTTTATAACAGAAAATATCTTTAAATTTGCATTTAGATCACTCCACCAACGCCTGACCAGGAGGGCTCACGGAACAAAAGGCAATCAGCTCCAGAGATAGACATTCCTACTTCTACTCCTAGAGCCACAGGAACCATGTGTCTGGCAAATTTAGAATCATAGTCAAGGAAATGCAAATTAAACGAGAAGATGCCATTTGTCGTCCATCGGTGCCATCAGGAGCGACAGGACTAGGGACTGCTCTGTTCTTTTTGGAAAGCAATCTGGCAGTAAACCGTTCAAAAAGTTTTTTTTTGAAAAGCCAAACTTATAAAAAGTTGCAGGAATAGAATGGTGGATTCTATAACCTTCCACCTAGCTTCACTAATTAACATCTTGCCTCACTGGCTTTATCTCCATTTATGTAATTAGACATACACATTTTTTTCGGGATCCACTCAAGAAGAAAATGCAGATATCATGACTCTTCACTCCTAAACCTTTCAGCATATTATTTCCCAAGAACAAGAACATGCTCTTACATAATGATAAAATTATTACGTTCAGGAAACTTACATTGCTACAATAGTAACATCTAATAGTACAGTCCACATTCAAAATTTGCTAAATATCCCAAAACTTTTTTATAACAATTTTTTCTTGATCCAAAATCAAGCATTGCATTTAGATATTATCTCCTAAAAAGTGAAATGAGCATACTATTGACACAATAATCCCTACATCTACAGAAAGCAGAGCACTGGAACACAAGGAGACTTTATATATAGATCTACATTTAGATGCAGATAGAAAATTAGATGTTCACTGCACCATTATCTGCAGTAGTAAAAATCTGGAAACAATATAAGAGACCATGAGAAGGGGCTTGTTGAAAAAAAATATATATGGAATATATATGAAAATATATCCAGATTCTGGAGTATTATACAGCTATTAAAAATAGTGAATTAAAGGGGTTCCCGAGGGGCTCAGTTGGTTAATTGTCTCTCTTTTTTTTTTTTTTAAGATTTTATTTATTTATCTGACAGAGAGAGACAGTGTACAAGCAGGGGGAGCAGCAGGGAGAGGAAGAAGCAGGAGCCTAACATAGGGCTCGATCCTAGCACCCTGGGATCATGACCTGAGCTGAAGGCAGATGCTTAACGGATTGAACCACCCAGGCATCCCAGAGCGTCTGACTCTCGATTTCAGCTCAGGTCAGGATCTCAGGGTCATGAGACCAAGCCGTGATCTGGGCTCCATGCTCAGTGGGGAGTTTGTTTGGGATTTTCTCTCCCTCTCCCTCTGCCCCTCCCCTGCTTGTGCATGGGTAGCATCAAATAAATAAATCTTTAAAAATAGAAAATAAATAAATCTTTAAAAAATAAAAAAATCTTTAAAAATAGAAAATTAGGGGTGCCTGCGTGGCTCAGTGGGTTGAGGCCTCTGCCTTCGGCTCAGGTCATGATCCCAGGGTCCTGGGATCGGGCCCCGCATCGGGCTCTCTGCTCTGCAGGGAGCCTGCTTCCTCCTCTCTCTCTCTCTGCCTGCCTCTCTGCCTACTTGTGATCTCTGTCTGTCAAATTAAATTAAATAAATAAATAAATAAATAAATAAAAATAGAAAATTAAATCTACACATGTTGACCTAGAAAGCTGTCCACGATCTACTGATAAAGTTCCAGCATTGTTTTTTACTTTGCTTTCAGACTACTGGGAAGTAGAAGGATGGCGATCTAGCTGTAGATCTCCAACATCAGCCACAGCAATATTTTCCTAGGTAAGTCTTGTGAGGCAAGGGGGAAACAAAAACAAAAATAAACTATTGGGACTACAACAAAATAAAAAGCTTCTAAGAGCAAAAAAAAACAAAACAAAAAATCAAAACTAAAAGACAACCTACTGAATGGGGAAGATATTTGCAAATGACATATCCCATAAAGGGTTATATCCAAAATACAGAAAAAACTGATATAACTCAACACCAAAACCCCAAATAATCCAATTTAAAAATAGGCAGAAGACAGGAGCAGACATTTCTCCCAAAAAAAAAAAAAAAAAAATCCAGATGGCCAACAGACACATGAAAAGATGCTCAACATCACTCATCATCAGGGAAACACAAATCCAAACCACAAGGAGATATCAGCTCACACCTGTCAGAATGGCTAAAATAAAAAACACAAGGAACGACAAGTGTTGGTGAGGATATGGAGTAAAATGAACTCTCTTGCTCTGTTGGTGGGAATGCAAACTCCATGCAGCCACTGTGGAAGACAATGGAGGGTCCTCAAAAAATTAAAAATAGAACTACCCTACAATCCAGTAATCGCACCACTGGACATTTACCCAAAGAATACGAAAATAGTAATTGGAAAGAATATGTGCACCCCTATGTCTATAGCAGCATTATTTACAATAGCCAAATTAAAGAAAAAGCCCAAGTGTTCATTAACAGATGAATGGATAAAGAACATGTGGTACAAATATACAAGGAATACTATATAGCCATAAAAAAGAATAAATTATTGCCATTTGCAACATCGATGGATCTAGAGGGTATAATGCTAAGCGAAATAGTCAGAGGAAGACAAATACCATATGATTTCATTCATGTGTGGAATTTAAGAAGCAAAACAAATGAACAAAGAAAAAAAAGAGACAAAGCGAAAAACAGACTCTTGGGCACCTGGGTGGCTCAGTTGGCTGGGCGACTGCCTTCTGCTCAGGTCATGATCCTGGAGTCCCAGGATCAAGTCCCACATCAGGCTCCTTGCTCAGTGGGGAGCCTGCTTCTCCCTCTGACCCTCCCCCCCCCAATGCTCTCTCTCTCTCGCTCACTCTTTCTCTCTCAGATAAATAAAATCTTTTAAAAAATAAAAAATAAAACACGCTCTTAACTATAGAGAACAAACTGATGGTTACCAGAGGTGAGGTAGCTGGGGGCATGGGAGGAACAGGTGAAAGGGATTAAAGAGCATACTTATCATGATGACCTTAGTAAGTAATATATGGAACTGTTGAATCACCATATTATACACTTGAAACTAATATAACACTATGTGTTAACCATACTGGAATTTTAAAATTTTAATAATTAATTAATTAATTAAATAAAATTGCACATGTGATTCAGATTGTATTCCTGTCGGATGGTACTGGTCTAGAATGCCAGCCCTGGTTTTAAATCCCAGATAGACAGTGCCACTTACTCTCTGTATGAAGAAGTGATTTTCCTCTTTAAGCACTGACATGCTCATCAGTGTATTGGGAATAATAAATACACCTAATTTATCAGGCTGATGTGAGAAGTAGATTACATAATGCATGTAAAGCACTTAAGCATAAGACCTAGACACGGGGGATGCCTGAGTGGCTCAGTCACTTAAGCGTCTGCCTTCAGCTCAGGTTGTGATCTCAGGGTCCTGGGATTGAGTCCCACATGGGGCTCCTGCTTAACAGGGAGCCTGCTTCTCCCTCTGCCGGCTGCTCCCCTGCTTGCTCTCTCTCTCTCTCTCTGACAAATAAAGTCTTAAAAAAAAAAACACAACTCTCTTTAAAAAAAAAAAAAACTAGACATGGCAGGTGTTCAAAAATGGGAGCTGTCCTTAATATTACTGTCCAGCATTAGGTGAATAATCAGGAGGTGAAGGTTTTAGACCTGGCTCTGCCCATACCTGGCTATATGTTCCAGGCAAAAAATAAAATAAAATAATAATCTCTTAGATTCTTCACTTCTTTATTAGAAAATCAGGAGCTAATAATCTGCTTCATTGGTCATTCTGAAGACCGAGTTCTTTCAGTCTACATGTATTCACTGAGTACCAACTATGAGCTAGGCACCATTCGGGGCACTGGAAAAAAGCAATGAACAAGTCAGATAAAGCTCCTGTCCTTAAAGAGTTTCTATTCCAGAGAAGATATATCACAAAAAAAAATTATTATATAATGTAATGTTGGGTAAGAATAAGAAATATGAAGAAACTGGAGCAGGATAAGGGAAAGGAGTGATGGAGAGATGCCACTTTAGGCCAAGGACAGACACAGAGACACGTGGAGAAGAGCCAGTAGGAGTGAAGGAAGAGAAGCGCAGGGCCCTGTGGCAGGGGGACGCTGGGTGAGTCTGGGTTAGAGGTGTAGCTGGGGAGCACAAAGCACAGAGATGGGGGCAGGAGAGGAGACTCGGCCGGACCACAGGGGGCCCTGGAGGCCTTGGGAGGAACACAGGGTCTCATTCTCACAGGAGGCAGCTGCTAGAGCTTTACATCTTTTTAGAATGATCCCTTGGCTACGCTGAAAGAGGTGATGCCAGGCTCAGCACGGCACAAAATAAACATGGGGGCCGGCAACAGCAGAAGGCTGAGACGCGGCCCCGTTAGCTCCCACAGTATCCTGGAGGGCACAAAACCTGTTACAGCAAAGGGGACAGGGAGGAAGCAGGCATGGCAGTAAACAGGCCAGTGGTGCTGCAGAGAATTACAGCCCCAGGACAGTGCTTGCAGTCAGGTTCCAGGTCACCCCACAGGCAATACTCCTCTACCTTCACAGCACAAAAGGAAGAAAGCAAGTCACTGCAAAACGAGAAGCCAACTTGGCGTCTCCACCACAAGGAACAGCCCTCAGTCAGACCGGGAGAAACACACTGGCTGAAGAAAAAACAGTTTTTAAAAAAATGTATTATTACAAAATACTATTTTTTTTATTTTTTTAAACATATAATATCTTTTTATCCCCAGGGGTACAGGTCTGTGAATCGCCAGGTTTACACACTTCACAGCACTCACCATAGCACATACCCTCCCCAATGTCCATAATCCTACCCCCCCAACCCCCCTCCCCCCATTAACCCTCAGTTTGTTTTGTGAGATTAAGAGTCACTTATGGTTTGTCTCCCTCCCAATCCCATCGTTTCATTTATTCTTCTCCTACCCCCTTAACCCCCCATGTTGCATCTCCTCTCCCTCATATCAGGGAGATCATATGATAGTTGTCTTTCTCCGATTGACTTACTTCGCTAAGCATGATACCCTCTAGTGCCATCCACGTCGTCGCAAATGGCAAGATTTCATTTCTTTTGATGGCTGCATAGTATTCCATTGTGTATATATACCACATCTTCTTTATCCATTCGTCTGTTGATGGATATCTAGGTTCTTTCCATAGTTTGGCTATTGTAGACATTGCTGCTATAAACATTCGGGTGCACGTGCCCCTTCGGATCACTACGTTTGTATCTTTAGGGTAAATACCCAGCAGTGCAATTGCTGGGTCATAGGGTAGTTCTATTTTCAACATTTTGAGGAACCTCCATGCTGTTTTCCAGAGTGGTCGCACCAGCTTGCATTCCCACCAACAGTGTAGGAGGGTTCCCCTTTCTCCGCATCCTCGCCAGCATCTGTCATTTCCTGACTTGTTAATTTTAGCCATTCTGACTGGTGTAAGGTGGTATCTCATTGTGGTTTTTTTATCATAGAAAAGTCATCGTAAAAATGCAGAAAGCAAAGTGCCTGGGTGGCTCAGTGGGTTAAAGCCTCTGCCTTCGGCTCAGGTCATGATCTCAGGGTCCTGGGATCGAGTCCCGCATCAGGCTCTCTGCTCAGCAGGAAGCCTGCTTCCTCCTCTCTCTCTGCCTGCCTCTGTGCCTACTTGTGATCTTTCTCTGTGTGTCAAATAAATACATAAAATCTTTAAAAAAAAAATGCAGAAGGCAAACAAAAAGAAACAAACAGAAGTAAAATTAAATTCCAACTAACTAGAATCCTACAACAACCAGAAGTTACAGTAAATAAAGTTTGGCTGTTTATATCCAGATAGCTATGAATACATAAATATCAAATGTAGACCTCTTCTTCTGCAGATATAAGTATGTGTGCATTGCATGTGCTTTTTAAAAACGGCACTGTTCTCTGTTAATGGTGCTGTAACTTGTCCCTTTGACTATTCGTATACACCGCACATGACTTCCAAGGTGGTTAATTCGAGATTGATGGCATCCTTTCTAATGCTACCTAGTATTTCATAAAGAATATCATATCCCACAGACCCTACGGTTGGGCATATGGGTCGTTTCCAACCGGTTTTTCCTAGCCCCTGTCGCACCGTTTTGGTGCCCAGACACTCACATCAGTTCTGTTACTTACAGCAAACTCCTCGGGACTCACTTTCAAGACATCGAAGACAACGGCATCGTAGCTCTTGCTGGCATAGTCGCAGCTCTGGCCCTCCAGAGAGTCTGAGCTGCTGCTGCCCTGTGGAGGACAGGGAGAGAGGGTGCCGCCTGAGCAGTCGGGCTTACTGCAGACTCGCTACCTCCCACGCCCAGACCGAGGACGCACACACGGAAGAAAAGCTCCTACTGCCCACTGCTGTACCCCATTCCAGGCACCGCGTTGGGCACTTCATATGCACAGTCCTGTTTAATTCTTTAATTAATTAATTAATTAATGCCACGTCCCCAAGGTATCACAGCCAGGAAACCGGAGAGCCAGGAGGTGAACCTAGCTTCGCCCACCCTCGATCATGGCCCCCAACGGCTTCCAGCCTGCTGTGTAGCTGGTGGGGTAAAAAGACAGAGCCCACTCTTCCTTTAGAGAGAACGGGACTTCACAGCTCAGGAGGCCTGAGGCAATCATCGGTCTTGTTCTGTCTCTCAAACGTTACCTAGTTTCACCTTTGTTGTTGTTGTTTTTGTTTTCTGGAAGTCACTGCAGAAAACTCTTATACAAAATGTTAAACTGGCTCTCAAGGCTTATTTCATATATGGGCCATTTGGAATTCAAAAACCAGATTGCTGATGAGGTGAGAGGTAACCAACTGGCTTTGGAGACGGGCGTGCAAGTTATATTTAGTAGGGTCCCTTATTAAGGTGAACCCCGTGAGCCCTGCATGGACAGAAGGGGTCTCCCATAAAAGAGCACATTAAAACTCCCCAAATGTGGCCAGTTTTATGAAGCCCAACCCTGTGGGGATCCCAGAATGTTGAACATACCTTCTCCTCGATTTTATTTAATTTCATCAAACTCTACTTTGGGGAACCATTCAAACTTACCACCCAAAACTTGTGCCCTGTTCATAAACGGTTTTATTTGTTTCAACCCATGAAGAGGGATTTTGTGCTTTCCATTAACCTCAATATCTTGGGCTGGGATTTAGAGAACATGCTTTTATTAATTCTTCTTTATTTCACTCTTTCCAAAAAGGCTATATCTGGAAAAACTTTGCAATCTTACTGGAAACTAGAGTGTTTTTAGGCCAGTGAGGGAAACCAACAGTCAACAACCAAGAATGTGAGGTTAAAAGGAGGAGCGGAAACGCAGACCTGTAGATCTCAGTAGGCCTGTGTCACTGAAAGGTTTTACGAAGGAGGCTGCTATACCCAAAAGTCGAAGGTGATCTGAAGAAGCAGCACACCATGGTGGTTGAGAGCTCTGAAGTCATGCCTGGTGGGAAGCCAGCTCCACGCCAGCGGCTGCCCGACCTCACACAAGCTATTCACCTGACCGTCTTAGAGCGCTCTGGAAAATGGCACCATAGGCAGCCCCCCCCCGCCCCCCGCCCAGGGCTGTGGACAGGTTATATACAGTGAAGCTAACAAAGCAGAGGGCAGAATCCCCCTCCCCAGGAGACGCTGATTCAAGGGGCCTGGGCGGGCTCGGCCGTGGCTATTTCAGAAGTTCCCTGAACGATGGGACATTCTCCCCTGAGGAGAATCTGTGCTGAACTTCTGAGAAGTAACAAAGACGAACCTTGAACGCGTCTGAAACTGGCAGTCTGTTCTGCCCTCGGTCTTGTGCACAGGCTCCAAGCAGGCGATCACCTGGAAATCCCTGCATTGCCACACCCACCTTTCAGAAAGTAATCAAGTCAGGTGACAGGGTGGTTTTCCTCCGTGTAGTGTCGTCAGGGTTAGGAGCACTGGCTTGAGTGTCACAGGGCCTGACTGTGAATCTCCACCTACTGCTGGCCAGCTGTGTGATATAAGCCAGTTTATTTACCTCCTCCTGCTTACCATGTTCCAGATACACACACATCTGCGCCCACACACAATACACACGTGTCTATGTGTACGCAGCACGTACGCACAGAGAGATCAGAAAAGACAGACGTTTTACTCTAGATGAAGTGTAAATTGTAAATGAAAACAGAAGCCTGATTTCCTCCAGTTACCAAACAGTCCATTCCCGGGATTTCAGGTTTTGTAACTTTCCTGTAACACCCCATTGCATCTGACCCAGACACACACGCTCATACAAGAGGCCTTATTGAATCCAGTGTTGCCCCAAATACACTAGTGGTGGTGGTGACGATGAGGCAGTAACTTCATTTAAATCTGTATTGGCACCATTGGGGAATTTTAAAAGGACTCACAAGTCTGTTTTCAGAAGCAGAGATCAAAATAAGGAATTTTTTAAAGGTTTGTAAGATATGAATAGGTTCCTGTGAATTTCTAGCTGGTCACACAGGATCATTTCAAAAGCCCAGCTCCGCTGTGAGGGACTGCGCGTTCCCTCGCCAGTGGTCATGGGGGCCAGGCATACACATTCAGCCAGGTGGCATCCCTGGGCCTGATGACAGCCGCTCCTCTTGTGTGTCTCTGTTCTATCACTGCACTTGGAAAACAAATCCCTACACCCCCCAAAGCCAGGGCAGGGGCCCTAGCCCAGGCCACTCTCAGACCACCAGTCCTTACAGCCATCTCCTACTGAGCAAGGTAAACAAGAACACGGGGCCAGTTGGAATCACTTCTGTCTGACTTCATTCTGGAATGTGTGACTTATTTATAATCAGCAGCAGCTTTTCTTGGGAAAGGTCTGATCCCATCTTGCCACCAAAATGGAATGTGGCACTTGCCACAACTGGACTGGGCAGGTGTTTGTTTTTCTTTGAAGAGAACGACTGCATAAAACGGACTGATCCTCAGGGCTGACGGCCTCCCAAATCTCACGCCTGGTGTGGCCAAGGGCCTCCGGAGAGCTAAGAATGGTGGTATTCATGGAGCCTTGCTTCCTTGCTGTTCACCACTTAGCTGAGGCCTGGGTCCACTGAAAGGAGCCCCCTACTCCCACCCATGGTCCCGATTCTCACAGCCCCTGTACCTGTGGAGTGGCGGAGGTGACCAACACGCTAGCCATCAGACCATTCCTCTTGTACATAGTCTCTGGGCCGCAGGGAGCTTCAGGGCAGCCTCTGTCGGTGACATAACCTGTCTGGAGAAGTCCTGCAAGGCAAGGGTGCTCATGAAAACCAGTTTCAAACTCAACTTAATCCTACTGGGGGCAGGGAGGGAGGCAGGGAACATTGTGCTAGGCTTGAACAGAAGACTACAAAGAAGACCTTTACCTTTTCTTGAAGATTTTATTTATTTATTTGGCAAAGACAGAGAGCACGAGCAGGGGGCAGCAGGCAGCAGGAGAAACAGGCCCCCCCCACTGGGCAGGAAGCCCAACGCAGGGTTTAGTCCCAGGACCCTGGGATCATCCTGAGCCAAAAGCAGAGGCTTAACCAACTGAGTCCCCCAGGTACCCTACAGCCTTTGTTTTATTTAGTTATTTTAAAGATTTTATTTATTTATTTGACAGAGAGAGAACGCATACAAGCAGGGGGAGGCAGAGGGAGAAGCAGGCTCCTCGCTGAGGGGAGTCCGATGAGGGACTCAATTCCAGGACTCCAGGATCATGACCTGAGCCGAAGCCAGACTCTTAAATCGTATGAGCCACCAGGCACCCTGACCTTTGTTTTAAATGAAAGCAGGTAAAGAAGACAAATGGATTTTACCGCATCTCCCCATGCACTCGACCGCTTCATCAGGAGCAAGGTGATACTTGTGCAGTGCTCACCACGTGCAGCGCACTTGGCATACATTAACTCAACTGACCCTCACAACAGCCTTGGGCAGGTCCTCTTCTACCCATATTACATGTGAGGAACCTGAGCCCCAGAGAGCTTTAGTGCCTTCGCTCATGCTATCTCCTGATCCCATCATCATTCAAGGCCCTGCTCAAACGTCGTTTCTTCTAAGTATCGTGCCTGGACCACTCGAACCAGATCCAGATCTCGAACCAGATCCAGATGCTCTCATGCCAGTGTGTACACACTCCTAGCAGAGCATTCATCATAGCACTGAACATTCCAGAACTGCCACCTGCTTTTCAGCAGGAAAATGACCAGGAGAGCAGGGAGAATGTAACAGGGGAAGGAAAGGAGAAGGTGGAAGGCCCAGCTGGAAGCCAACTGCAATTACCATGGCCAGAGCTGAAGGTCCTCTGTGCTAAGTGACATTGTCACAGTGAAGTCAGAGAGAAGGAGACAGACTGGGAGACAGCAGGAGCCGAAAATGATGGGGAAGAGGGACAGAGGAGAACAAGCTGAGGATGAATGGTGTCTGGCCTGAGGTGCCAGAAGGATGGTGTGTCTGTCCTCAAGGAAAGGGACAGAGGCGGCACAGCAGATTTGTAGAAGATGAAGAGCTTCATCTGGGATATATGCCGAATCCAGGGTGCCAGAGAAGATCCACCCTGGAGGGAAGGTCTCGCGTGAAGCCCACCGGGGAAGATGGTCTAGAGGTAGACAGAGAAGATCTCCACCCTGCCTGTGACGCTGCCGGAGCCTCAGCCACAAGGGCCCATGGCGAGCAGCGTCGAACACCCAAAAAGGACAGCGTCAAACACCCGAGAAGGAATGCCAGAGCGCCACAGGCTCCGGCAGTGCACGGCTCCAAAGCCATGATGGCCATCCCCTCACAACCACTCTGCTGGCTTCTGTCAGCCCCATTCTCCTCGGCGAAGGTGAGCCGTCCACCTTCCCTCCTGTCTTCCCCAAGACACTGAGAGGAACCAGTCTGAGCTATAAATGACATCTGAGGACCAACCGGGGACCGCTGGATACAGACATTTCAGAGGATACTGAATCACCATTCATTTTCTGGGGCATGAGAGCAACAGCGAGGAGATTAAGTAGGAGCGAGTCTATCTGGGGGACACGTGGGACAGAATTCGGAGCTGAAGTGAGCTTGCGACTTCATTTCAAATCAATCCACAAAATACGCTGAGGTCGAGATAAGGCAACCACGTCAAAACGCCAACAACTGACATCCACTGACAGAAGTTCACTGCCCTGGTCTCTCAGCCTTTCTGAATGCTCGATCCTTTTCATACTAAGAAAGCAAAGGGGGGAAAAAAGCACAGGTCGGCTAAGTTTTTCCTCCGAGTCCAAACTCCCTGCCCACGAGGGAAAGGGGACGGACTGGAAATACTCATTTGTTAATCATTCGTGTCCTCGGAGAAGCAGTGCCCGCTGTTACCCGGGACCCTGCACCGGTGGCTGGGGCAGGTCTGGAAGGAAGGCAGCTGCACGAAAATAGGAAGAGACCTTTAGCGAAAGAAGGTCTCGGTAGGACGAAGGGAAATGCCTCGGGTAAAGGCAAATCCAAACCACGGTGAGCTGCCACCTCACACCCGCCAGGACGGCGATCACGGAAAAGGCAGCACCGCGTACACTGCTGCTGGGGGGGCGGGGGGAGGTCCAGCTCCTTTGGAAAGCAGTTTGGTACTTTCTTAAAAAATTAAAGTACACTTACCAAATGACCAGCAATTCTACTCCTAGGTAGCTACCTTGAAAGAAATGAAAGCCTATGTCCACACAAAGACACGCACATAAATTATTAATCAGAGCCAAAAGCTGGAAACATCTGAACACTCTGCTGAGCGGGTCAGCAATGTGACAGATCCATACGGGGGAAGAGGACCCAGCAATAAAGAAATGAAATACTGACAGAAACTGTAACATGAATAAACCCCAAAAACATTACGCTAAGTGAAAGAGGTCAGACCCCAAACACTGTACTGTAGGGTGCCATTTTTATGAAATGTCCAAAAAAGGCAAATTCACAGAGACAGGAGCGTATCAGTGGTTGGCTGGGGGTGGAGGCAGCCAACCGGTCTGCTAACGGGCACAAGGGATTTTTCCGAGGTGACGGAAAAGTTCTAAAACTGGGTCATCGTGACAGTCCCACAGCTCTGTAAATTCACCAGAAGTTACAGAATTAAACACTTGGAATGGGTGAATTTTACAGTATGTAAACTCCACTACAGTGAAAGCAGCAGCCACCAGCTCGGTTTCATGGCGGAGACCTGAACTCCCATGTTTAACTGCCCCCCTTCCACATCCCTTTGAGATAATCCAAGAAATATTAAAATAGCAAAAACAAACTACATTAGCCATGACAAGAGAGAAGGGTTATTAATAAGCAAAAATCTTTGAGGAATTTCCAGTGCAGAAGAGACAGGACTGCGAGGAGGGGAACCAGCCCTGGAGCAAAGGGAAGGCGTCCCGGGAGTCTGGTGGATGAGAACCCGCAAAGACACCCCAGGAGAAACTCGGAGACTTCAAAGTGGGGAATCCAGAAACTGAGGCTGAAACAAGGCCAGCTCGAGAGCCCAAGGGGCAGCATGAGACCGGCTCAAGCTGCAGGCCTCAAACCAGATGACCCAGCTCATGCGGACCGGGAGTCAGGGCCAACCCAGCCAGGCTCTCGATGCCAGCAGCCACCAGCTTGTTGGATAGACTGGGTTCAGATGAGCTCAAGCCTGACTGAAGTGACTCGACCCAAGCCTGACAGAGTCACTGTGGCAGGAGGGCAGAGGGGACAGCCAGCCTGATGTTCTCTGTGGATCCAACCTGCTCCCATTCCAGGCTGAGGTGGGCTTCACTCCTTTCAGGGTACGCCTGGTGCTCTGTGGGTCTTCACCAAGGGGAGCCCAACATGGAGTCCAGTCTGCTCAGCCTGGCCCCAACCAGAGGCCTTGGCTCTCCCCAGTTGCCTGACACCGTAAATTCTCAAGTCACATAGCCCTCCAACACAGGTGCCACATTTTATCCTCACACTCTCTTCCACGACTGGTCATTAGCTCACTTCCTACATCCAGTCTGAAGGACATGCCACTCTGCCCATTTCTCCAGCATCGTGCACTGAGGTGCCCCTGTGCACACACACCAGCGGTACACCCAGGGAACAGCAGCAGCACAAAGCTGGGCTAGATGCCACATTTCTAACTCAATTCATCTTCACAACAACCCCGTGCTGGGGAGACTCTTCTACTCCTGGAACTGAGGCTCTGAGAGGCGATGGAACTGAGTGCTAGTTGAGTGGTGGGGCCAGGGAGTTCAAACCCTGGTCCATCACGACCAGCGCCTGGGCCCAGGCCTCATCCCAGAGCCCAGGAGGCCCCAGCGAGAAAACGCATGTAAAACGCTCTACCCAGGTCAGTGGCGGACCAAGCACTCAATCCAAGTTATTAGTTACTCTGGGTGTTAATCTAATCCTGCAATTCCATTCATTTGTACCTATTCTTTTTTCCTAAAATAATGAACAAAAAATTAACTTCAAGAAAGCACAGCATCATGCTGGGAAACCACCGGCCTCCATTGCAGGAAAGGGGTTTCCAGCTATGAGCCCGAGATGTCCAGGGAGCACAGGCTGAGTCCAGGTGTCTAAGTGCAGGGCTCCTCTTCCAAGAGGCCTGCTCTGCCCACTCCACACCCCTCTGGCCCACCTAGAGACAAAGCACATCAGCCACAGTGTGTTACCCCTTCCACTTCCTATAGGCAGCCCAGAGCACTTGTTTGAGATCCGATTCCTACATGTCTCACCATGGACCCAAATAGCCTAACTTATGGGCAGTGACTCTCAGGTGAGTGATATTTCACATACTAAGAAATGACAGGATCAAGCAGAGCAGAGAGCATCCTTTTCAGGGCCCAGAGAAACCTCTAGCCGTCCACCTTCAGTCCCTGAGGCCCAGCTGGGCCCCAACTCCTCATTAGGGACCAGACGCCCAACAAGGGAGTCTGGCTGGCCCAGGCCCGAGAACTGCTTCGGCAACCACAGGAGGGCCCCTGGTGACCGCGACCATGACTCCCAGGCCAGAACGACTGGAGCAGAGTGGCGACCTGATTCTCCTGGGAACTCAGGACCCTGAGACGCCAGTCTCTCCCGGCCAGCCAACCCGAGGCACTGTGCCCTCGCGTCTAGGGGGTGGCCAGATCCTGCGTGGAGCAGGAAGAGTCGGCCAAAGCGTGAAGGAAGCAGATGCAAGGAGAAGCTTGAAGGCAGAATCTATCTGAAAGAAAAGGAGAGAAGTGGACCTGGCTCCCACCCCAGGCTTTGGAGTAGATGCCTCTTTCTCAGCAGCAGGTAATTGGGAATGGCTTCCGAAAGAGCTGGACCAGGGCTACTTCCTAAACACCAAGTTCATGCCAAGCCACCAGAAACCTGACTCTGAAAGCACAGGGGGCTCACGTGAACAGGGAAAGATAAGCATCGATCATTCACTCATCAAGCTCCTACTTCATGCAGGAATCGTTCTCGCTGGGAGTTCCTAATCGTTTTCATGCCCTGGACCCTTTTGGGAGCCTAGTGAAGCCTCTCGGTCCCTCCTCACAGAAACATTAATGCATAAAATGCATAATGCATTTCGTTAAATGCACGTGTTAATGCATAAAATAAAATTACACAGGAAACCAATTATATTTTTTTTAAGATTTTATTTATTTATTTGACAGACGAATATCACAAGTAGGCAGAGAGGGAAGCAGGCTCCCCGCTGAGCAGGGAGCCTGATTCAGAGCTCGATCCCAAGACGCTGGGATCATGACCTGAGCTAGAGGCAGAGGCTTTAACCCACTGAACCACCCAGGTGCCCCGAAACCAATTATATTAAAATAGTTATTAAATTATTTTGAAATAGTTTATAACATAATAACGTATATTTCTTCATTTAAACGGAAATATATATTTCTTTATTATTGCATTAAATAAAAAGATCTGTTGGTGAGTTTAATAACTACTATAATTTGAAAGTAGTTATGAGCATAGATATTCTAAGAGGCCAATGATCGTTGTGTGATATGAAAATACCATGAATTTTATTGGCAACAAAGTCCCAAGTACGATTATTATTACTGGGATTCACTGTCTTTATTAGTAACTGAGAGAAATGCTAAATTTCATTTAGAGGTTGGTGAAAATAAAGATGTCATATTTTTCTCATCAAAATTCAGTGAGGCCTGGTCCAGAAGCCCTGTTCCAGGCACTGGAGACATGAAGTGAGGAGGCCCTGCTCCTGCAGAACTTACATTCCAGTGCAGAAGTCAGAAAATACACACAAGGATACAAAGAAGATAACTTCAGATACTGAGAAATATCTCAAAAAACTAAAATAGGGGGGCAGCTGGGTGGCTTAGTGGATTAAGCCTCTGCCTTTGGCTCAGGGCATGGTCTCAGGGTCCTGGGATCGATCCCTGCATCTGGCTCTCTGCTCGGCAGAGAACCTGCTTCCCCCTCTCTCTCTGCCTGCCTCTCTGCCTACTTGTGATCTCTCTCTCTGTCAAATAAATAAATAAAATCGAAAAAAAAAAAAAAAAAACTAAAATAGGGTGGAGGATAGTGTTTGTCAGATCACCAAGGAAGGACACTCCAAGGACGTTTGAACTGAACTGTGAACTGGAAGCTTAGGAAGGAGTCAGCCCATAAAAACCACCCTGTGTGCTCCATAGTGGGCACCGCAAGGGCAAAGAACCTGAGATGCACGCAAGCTCAGCAGGCCTGTGATGGAGGCAGATGGACCTGAGTGGGCAGAAGGCAGTGGACAGACAGGCTGGGGCCAGAGCATGAAGGGTCTTGCATGCCATGGTGGGTGTGTGGGTTGCGTCTGGAGTGCAGTGGGAACCCTCTGGTGCACTGGAGGGTTTTGAGCAGGGGAGAGACAGGATCTGATCTTACGGTTTTTGAGATCACTTTTGCTGCTGGGCAGAGAACTGGATGAAGAGAGACAAAGTCGGAGCCTCGGAGGCAGCAGGGACAAGAGAGGACAGTGGCATGGACTGCTGGCTACAGGAAAGGGGGATGGATCTGGGAGGGGTTCTGGAAAGAAACAGACAAGACCTGGTGATGGACCACAGGTGAAGTGAGAGGAAACGAAGGGAACCAAGGATGACTCCTAGCCTTGGGGCTGTCACAAGTGGATGACAGCCCAATGTTGCTCAGCTGTCCATTCCTTCACACATCACCCACCCACCCACTGAGTCCACTAGGAGACCAGTTCTGGGCATCTAGAGTCAAAAACAACACAACCCTGCCCTCCAGGGTCCTGCAGAGCAGTAGGGAGAACACCAGCAAGTAGATGCCTAAGGGACACGTGCTCTAACAGATCACGGGTTCACTCTGGGGGTCAAAGAAGACATCACTGAGAAGAACACTTGAGTTGGCTCTCAAAGGACCAGAGGGAGTGTCTCAAGGGAAGGGCAGAGGAGGGTACCCAGAGCTAGTGTGGAAGCCCAGGGCAGAAAGGACTCCTGACATGCCTTGCACCGGAGCACAAGGGAGCAGACTCCCTTCCTTACCAGACCACAGCCCACATCCATCCTAACATACAGCGGCCAATAAGCTAGGCAGGGATCCCCAGAGAGTTTAACAGACAGCCCTGACGCTGCAGCCACAGCCACGGCGTTGTCTCCTGGTCACTCCCCCATCTGTTGGGCAGACTTGGTGAAACTCCCAAGCCCTGCTCTGTGCAGAGAATTCAGACCAGTCCTTGGCCTCAAGGAGTTCACACCATTATCTGCTCAACCGTCATCAGGACAATTTATTAAACACCCCGTTCCAGGCTCTGGCTAGGGATTTCCATGCATTAAAAAACATTTTTTTTTTTACAGATGAAGAAATGGAGATACAAAGAGATTAATGACACCATAACTTGGGGACACACTGACCGCAGCATGGCCCCTGCTAGACGGGGCAGTCTGGCAGGTAGGCAAGAGCCCCAGCTCTGAGCTTGCCATTTGATTCTGAATCACACCAAAATCCCATCTTTCCATCCTTCTCCAGCTCTCTCACCTCTCTCTCATACACACATACACATACACATACATACACACACACACACACACACACACACACACACACGCTGCTAACGCCTCCTTGGAAACCGAAACATTGCCGCAGAGCAAGCAATTCTCATGATGTAACTTCACAAGAACGTGGCAATTGTATCAGGACCACAGAACAATCCCTCATCTTGTTTCTGTATGACAGACTCTGCTCTCGTGTGTGGGCTCCCGGAGAGGGGAGGAAAATCCCATATGCCATGTTGGTTTCCTTCCAAACTTGCAGAATTCTCCTTCGACACTGCAGGTTCAGGAAACCAAGAAAATAACATGAGACAGTCTGGTGCAGACCACTGTTGAGAAGGCAGAATAACCACTTTTTCCTACGCGTATGGAGGTTGTTTCAAAGAAAATACACACATTCAGGAATGTTCAATTACAAGAGAGTGATCTCTTCCAAATGTTTTAGACAAGCATGGAAACGGATCCCGAGCCCCGCTGCAGAGCCCGTTTCCCCAGCGTGGAGTGCGCTGCTCTCCGCGGACGTGGTGGGAGCTGGCTCCACCTTTGTGCATCTTGAACAGAAGCTGTGACAAGACGAATAAGAAGGAAATAAAGAGGGTTGTGGGCAGAACAACCCCTCCATCACTCCAGGAGCGGTAAGTGTGTGTATGTTTGCGCACGCATGCGCACGTGGGCAAACACACACACACACACACAGAGCATGCACAGTTCCAACTGTAACCATCACTCTGGAGCAGGACCACTGGCCAGCAGCTTTAGAAAGTCCCCCTTGTGGGCGCTGGCAGGGCTGTTATCTCTGCCTCCTCCTGACCCTCTCCAAACTGGCCAAACCTCTTTTCCTGGCAAGCAGCAGCGTCTGGCGGCTTTCAAAGAGAGGCCTGGCCACGTAAGCATGTCAGACTTGAATGCCATCACTCACTGCAGCGCTCCCCGCCGCCCCCCTCCCCGCACCCCATCCCTTCCAAACCACCCACCAGATGTTCAACCTCCAAATCCCACCTTCTCGCTGAGGGAAGGAGAGTGGGCTGGGGAGGCGCCACCACGGCTGAGCCTCTGTGGAGGAGAGAAAGCAGCAGGGAGTGGGAAAGAGGGCTGGCTCTAGGGGTGGAGGGTTGCAGATCTCACCAAAGAGGGACAAAACCTGTGAAACTGAGCGAACCCAGAGAGAAGCAGGAGGACTGCATCTTCTTGGGGACGGGAAGAACCTCCATTTATGGAGCTAAGGTAGGCACCCACAAACATGCAGCAGTCCACCAACCCAGGAGATGGGCGTGGACCGAGTGCCCCATGTCCCCCCACAGCCGGAAACCTTAGTCCAGCCCAGGGGCACATAACCTTTTCAAGGAGGAGGACTTCCCGAATTTCTCACATAAAGTAATACAGATACATGCTGAAATTGTATATGCTTAATAAAAAGGCATCAAATAAAAAAAGAAAGTCTCCTCTCCCCACCACCCTTGGTCCCCATCCCCAAGGTCACACAGCTCACATGGTGTAGGGCAGCATTTCTGCACACATCCATGCATATGGAGATAGAAGTAAACGCACAGATACATACGTAAACGTATTTCAGAGACTAGCCTTTTCAACACACACAAAAATTAGTTCTATTTTTGGCATCTGTTGACTAAGAAAAAACCCTTGGCAACAAAAAGCTGTTGCAGATCACCAACACACTTAAATTAATCTGTGCCCTAATCATCACAGCAGTATCGACATCCACGCGGAACACCGCAAGGTGTAGTCACATCACGCATCCTGCAGGCTGCCGGAGCCCGCAGCACACGTGGATCTGGGGAGGCGTCCGACGCCCTCCACCTGCGCCGGTTCACAGCGGCAGGTGAAGGCCTGGTGGAAGCTGAGAACAAGACAGCTGCAGAGCAGTGTCCGGGGCAGGAGAACAGATCGATCAGGAGCTGAATTCTCACCTGCCACTTACTCTGTGCCCTGGGCAAGCTGCTTCACCTGCCCAAGCTCCACCTTCCTCGCCTGGTAAACAGGGAGACTCGTGATGCCCGCCTCGCACATGGTCAGAGGGGTCCCTAGGACGCTGTAGGGTAGGAGCAGCTTGGAAGTGACGGCTGTGCCTGTGCCGGCGCCCCTCACTGCCAGGCTCACCCGCTGGGGCAGGGCAGGCACAGGCAGGGCTCCGTTAGCGTAAGACCACAAGACATCGAACCAAAGTTGAGGCACCAAGAGAAGTATGAGTGAACACACACGCGTCTCATAAAAACAGGGAAGGTTCACGAAAGAAAACCAGTGCTGTGGCTGGCTGGACAGTTTTGAAGGCCTTTACGAAAAGGCCACTAGAGCTTCGCCATCCTCACACGTACACATACAATTCTCTTGAAACCAAAGGCTCCTCCTCCATTCTGAAACAAGGCTGCAGAACACAGACGGAGGGGAGAGGTCCCCACGGGCAGCCACTAGCTGGCAGGCAAGGCCTGATTTCTCCATAGTGGGGGAGGCCGACTTGGGAGAAACAAGAGGCCTAGGGATCCCTAGGGGTGAGGCTTACAGGGAGCACCGGGAAATGGGGGTGAAGGGGGGAGCGAGAATGAGGGTGGTCTACTTAGAGCACACCAGGCCCCCTCAATAGCGCTGGGAACACCCCGGAAAGCTGGAGAGTGACATTTCCCTTTCTGCATATTTGGGATGATGGTATCCTGGTCAGGGACCGGTGCCCACTCCCTCTCCCCAACTCTGCACAGCCCCCGCCAGTCATCTACTTCCTCTTAGTTAAGGTCCCAGGAGCACACACTCTGGGGAAGGCAGGCAGTGTCGCCTGGAACTGGACGGACGGGGTCCACCTGGGCAGCCATCAGCGGAAACAACCCTCCCTGTGGAACACGCCTGGGCTCTCCACCGCCCCCAAGTCCAGCCCACCCAGCCTCTGCTCGAGGGCAGTGTCGTCCTCACACTCTCCCTGCTGCACCCCTGCCTCCTCACAGTTGTTTCTTAACACAAACAGAGGAATCCTTCCAAAACATCAACCAAAAACTCACAGAACATAACTAAGAAGGGTGAACGCTCCTGTACGTAGAGCATACTCAGCCGGAGAGAAACAGTCCACCTCCCAGACCTTTCCCTGGAAGGAAACTAGAGAAATGCCCTCAACGATAAGAGAAGGCGCTCCATGTCTGGGCCCGGCTCCTGCAGAAGCCGGCAGTGGGAAGAGGAGAAGGAAGCTGAGGACAGCCTGGGGCTCTGACGCATGGAAAGCCGGCCTCGCAAAGAGACAAGCACCTGAGTCTCCCAGAGTCTCCTGGGGTGGAAGAGGGAACGCAGGAGATGGAGACTGGTGTTTTCTGGGAACTTGAGGTACCTCCTAAGCATGTTCTCAGGCTTAAAATAAACAGTGGAGAGCAAAATGTTAAAAATGCAAGAGAAAAAGGGGACGCCTGGGGTGCCTGGGTGGCTCAGCTGTTACGCATCTGCCTTCGCCTCAGGTCATCTCGGGGCCCTGGGATCGAGCCCTGTATTGGGCTCCCCGCTCGGCAGGAAGCCTGCTTCTCCCTCTCCCACTCCCCCTGCTTGTGTTCCCTCTCTCATTGTGTGTCTCTCTGTCAAATAAGTAAAATCTGAAAGAGAGAGAGAGAGAAGGAATGGAGGGAGGGAGGGAGAGGGGAAATTAAGAAAATTAAAAAACAAGAAGTGGGGCTGCTTGACAGACCACATCTCAGAAAAGATGGTAAAGTGGGACTGTGGTAGCTGCTTCCCCTGCCCCCGGAGGATGGGGGAGGACGGTGGCCGCTACTCAGACCTTTGCTAGAGGAGGGAAGCCCTGGGGAGACAGGAGAGCCTGGCTGGCACAGGGGGCACCCATGCCAGGGTGCAGGGGCTCAGTGATGTCTCTCAGATAAGACACTTTCACCCTACGGGGATGTGAAGCAAAAGCACGAGAACCAGACCATTAATTTCCTCCACTGAGGACCTGATGCAACCCTCAGGACAGGGCGCTGTCCCAGGCAGGAGGACACTAAGGAGGCCCCACAACTAGATGTGAGGAAGGATCGTGGACAGAGACAGGAACAGGAGAACAACACTGGGAGGGAAACCGGAGGCACGTGAGAAAAGCCGACAGCCCAGTTCACAGCATCACACCTGAATCAACTTCCCTAAGTGAATCTGAAATGCGATTGAGCCCGTAAGCTCCTCACACATAAGCTGCATGAAGGGCACATGTAAATGCTGTGCACTACCGTGCAACTCTTCTGTAAGTCTAAACTTACCTCAAAATAAAAAGTTAAATTTAAAAAGCAATTCTCTACCCTCACATCCCACCCCCCTCACACCCCTCCCACACAAACACACACACACACAATCTCCACAAACAGGCCTGACACCGGGCTCCCCATCTCCTGCACCATGGGTTACCTGAGAGGTGCAGCTCCAGGGACTGAGGGTCAGACATCTCATGCCCGTTACCTGTGGGCCACATATGTTACTACAGGAGACCGAGGATGGGGCTGGAAGACAGTTTACCATGAAGAACAGGGGGTCCCTCCCTAGTCCCTGCCAAGGGCAGAGGAATTACTGGTCTGACTGGTGCCAGCCCAGGGCACTGACGGCTGTATCTGTCTGGCGCATCACTAAATGCCCAAAAGTCCCACCCCTGTGCGAGACCCCCCTTCTTCCCGCTGCTGCCATGAGACCAGTGAGACTCGCACACGCACCCCGATGTGTGCCCGCCTGGCCTGTTCCGGTGTGCTGCTGGCCATAGGAACGTAACAACCCCAGGCGTAGGTCAAGTTCAGGGGGCATGGGAAGCGCCACTGGGCAGGGAGCTCCTCACTTGCCTCCAGCAGCTTCGAGCAGAGAACCCTGCGCTGGATCCCGGCTGGCTCATAAGGAGAGCAATTCAACTCTTTGCTGTTCTTCCCAGTCAGCAGGTTGAACTTTGGAAATATCAAGGTGAAGAACAGATTGGCAGAACAGGACCCCCACATTCTTGGGCCTTCCTCACAAATGCCACTGAGTCCTGACTCATCGCACACAGCCTGGCACTTCCCACCTAAACGGGAAGGAAGTTGCCTGCGAGCAAGGCGGGGTGGGCGAGGTCTGGCGGGAGGACAGGGAAAGCCACCTGGGCAGCGGCACGACAAAGCCCAGTAGGAAGAAAGGGTGCGCCCCATGAGGTGGGAGCAGGCAGGTGAGGAACGTCATCCTTGGGTCTTGAGGCTGTCTTCATTCCATATTGCACAGACAACTCTGCAGGGGCTGGAGCGCGGGCGGGGACCAAAGCGCACAGAGGAAGTGACATGTTCCCACCAAACCATATAAGCAGATCTAAGTTCCAAGACCTTGAACCGGATCCACACAGCTGCCTTCCCCCTCCAAATCTTGTTGGGATGAAAAAACGAGAAGAATAAGAAATCTGTTGCAGTGTTGAAATACAGGGAAGGATGACATCACCAAACCAGAAATTTATAATTCCTAGAAGATTTGAGGCAAATGGAATTGGACTGGGGAGAAGCTATGAGAGTTAGACATCTGGCCACAAAACTAACGGTCTCTTCTGTCCAAACAACACCCGGCTAGAAAACGCAGCAGGCTGAGAGCCTAACCAAACGTTACCTAGAGTTAAACTTGAAAAGAAATGTACAGAAATCATTTGAAGCAAATTTTGATATTTTCCTAACAAAAAAAGAAGACAAATCAAAGGAGAGACATTTTGCTCTTCTGAATAAAGAGACAATATTGTAAAGACATCAATTCTCCCCAAATGATCTATAAATAAAATGCAAGGTCACTCTAAATCTGAAGGGGATTCGTTTTGGAATACAACAAATTGATTTAAAATTTCATCTAGAAAAATAATTTTTAGAAGCTAAGGAGTTTTGAAAAAAAGCAGTAGGATGAGAAGTGACCTGTCCTGCCAGGAAGCCACGGAGAGATGAACGGATTAGCAGGACAGAACACAGTGCAGATCGTAGGGTTAAGTACACGTGAGACTTAACCTCTAGTCAAGACAGCATTGCAAATGGTGGGGAAGGATGGATCACGTAATAAATGTTGATGAAACAATTTACTATTCACTTGGGGGTGGAGGGGTTTGTTTAAAATCTTACCAAGTATCTTAAGAAAAACAAATGAGCATAGAGAAAAAGAGAGAGAGAGACAGAGAGGAACCAAAAAACAGACTCTTAACTAGAGAGAATGCACTGATGGTTACCAGAGGGGAGGTGGCTGGGGTGAACTAGGTGATGGGGATGAGGAACGGGTTTTGTATGTGTTGAATCATTAAACTGTACACCTCAAACTAGCATTACACTGTTTGTTAACTAACTGGAATTTAAATAGAAACTTAAAAAAAAAATGAAATCTTACTCAGTATCAAATGTAAGAATAATATTTAACCAAACATAAAATCCCCATAAAAATCCCAGAGAAAACACTAATCATTATTTTTAAAGTAACTTTGGAGTGAAGAAGTCCTCTCTCGGGTGATACAAAAGCCAGAAAAACAAAGGAAATCACTGGCAGCTTTAACTACATTAAAAATGAAACTCTGTATAAGAAAAGACATCATGAAAAAGATGTAAGACAATAAGAACACCAGGGAGGGGGTGTTTGAAACGTCCCATGAGAAAGGATGAAGTCAGATCCTTAGTATGCAAGGAACTCCCCCAAGAGCCCAGCTCAACGCTGGGCAGGTGTGCTGCCTGGACCGGGGTGGGGGGGCCTGTCCTCTCTGCCCCGGCTTGTCACCTGCAAAGAGAGGCGCTACCAGCAGCACCTTTCCTGTGCGTGTGGCGACTACGTGCAATGCTTTGTGTGAAGCACCTGGCCCCAAGTCTGAGCAAGGCAAAGAAATCATCGGACAGGCAAGGTGAAAGCATGTTCCAGCAAGGTCACAGGCTGCACTACCACCTGCAAAGAAGGGAAGAAGACACTGGAAAGCCTCTTCGGCTTGTTTCCGTACGGGCAGCTGGGGCACTTCCACTCAAGGCACATTCATTCAAACCACCCTAAGCAGTTGTTTAAAACGACGAGATAGATCAGTATCTACGGACAGAGAAAGATGTCCACCAATTCAGGACACAGCCACCCCTATTAACTCACGCAGCACGGATGGACTGAAAGTCTAGTATGAGTCGGGTACTGCTCTAGGGGCAGGGCACAGAGCAGCGAAGGAAAAGCTGGAAGTCGCCGCTACATTCTAGCGGAGGTGGCGGACAATAGAATACATAAGGCACACAGTGAAACATACGGAGTGTCGGCGAAGGGGAGAGAGGGAAAAAGTAAAGCAGGGCTTGGGGCCAGGCAGCGGGGGACGAGGGTTACGATTTTAAATGAGGAGGTCTGAGAAGTGCTGCGAAGGTGACATCTGGACATGTTTTCAAACACTTGTGCGCTAACGCGGACACACACTCCACTGTTAGTATCATTGCCTCTGAAAAGCGTACGGCACTGGCACTTTCGGGACGCCTGGGTGGCTCAGTCAGTTAAGCATCTGCCCTCAGCTCAGGTCATGATCTAAGGGTCCTGGGATCCAGTCCCGAGCTGGGCTCCTTGCTCAGTGGGGAGCCTGCTTCGGCCTGCTTCTCCCTGCTTGTGTTTTCTCTTTCTCTCTGACAAATAAGTTTTTTTAAAAAAAGTGTACATACAGCACTTTCATTTTCCACTTTTTGTACACATCAGTATTGTTTGATTTCTTTTAAAGTAGGTGATAAAATAATGCTGTGAGCAGCACAGCATTCAGGGAGAAAACTGAACTTCCACAGACAAGCTCTCCAGGATGGCTCACGGCCAGGTAGTCCAGCCTGAGGGTGGAGTCGCTGTCCGGTGCTTTGGCACCACCTGGTGGCCATTTCCAGCCATGTCAAGGAAAAAAGGCAAGGTGCACAATTGTACAAACCACCACCTACCTGCCCTGTAGACGGGGACTAGAAGGAAAAGGGGCAGCACAAATGCAATTTCACCGGTTGGGGTGACAGAGTCATGGCGAGATCTATTTAGCTTGGATTTTCTATCCTAGTTTTACAATGTTTCATTCATTTATGTGTAACTGCAATGGAGCCGTCCTCTGGACAGCCAAATGTGCTCGAGGGGCAGAAAGGGGGAGGTGGGTCAGGGGGCACAGACCCATAAAACCAGGCCATCTGCACACATGTCCCCAAGAAGGTTGGGAATTCAGAGTGACAACTTCAGGTCACTCAGTCTGTGGAAGAGGAGGGTCTTCCCCAGTAGGAGTTCCTAAGGGACAAGGTCCCAAGAGTGGCTGGGACAAGCAGTTCCATACCTGGCCTCAAGGATCACTCCCTAACTGAGGGTGCGCACAGACCACTGAACCAGTGCCTCTTCACCAGAGCCCAGAGGAGACGGAGGGATAACTCCCGGGTGACGGGGAGGGGACACTGATCACACCGAGGGCTCTGCTGGGGACACTTGTCCCTTCTCTGTCCTTCTGCTCCTCAGTCTATGGAGGGCCACTCCACTGTGTGCCTTCCATTTAGCCCACCACAGCTCCTGTCACCCTGTCAGGGAATCTCCCCAGGTATCTCCCCGCTCAGCCACGAGCTCTGTGAGGTGAGTCACGGCTATCGCATTCGCCCCCAGAGACGGCACCTGCAAGTCCAATGTTCTGGGTTTGAATGCAGCTCTGCCACCTACCACCTACGTGACGGCGGGCAAGTGTCTAAGCCTCAGCTGTCCCTCCGTGCCCCCCTCATGAGGCTGTTGTGAGGACCAGCAGCACCAGCCGCTGGCACTCATGAGTGCTGGGGGTGCCGGGCGCTCATCTCAGGGCTCCACGGGCATTAAATCCCTGAGCTGAGGTGTCCCTGTGGGTAAGTGTTGTTACAGTGTCTGGCACAAGAAGTTCTCAGTATTTGAGCCGCAGCTCCCAGCACGGTACCCAGCAGTTGGCTGTGCTCTCAATAAAGATGGAGGAACTACTCCCCAAACCTACTGTGACAAGGGGCAAGGTCAGAGCAAGACTGTGACGCTTAAGCCACTCCAACAGCAGCCCCAGTCACCTGGTTCTGCTGCCCCCCAAAAAGGTTCAAGGACTGCACAAAAGGACTTCAAGCAGAGAAGGCCCTCCGGCGGGTACAAGCACCCCTGCAGCACTGGGGAGGGTGGGGGAAGGAAGGAGTGATGTGAGTACTTGGGGCTGATGTGAGAGGGGGTCACGGTGGGGGGACAGCACACTCTGGGTTCAGGCTCAGAGTCAGCTCGGGCAGGACCCGGTGGAAGCTACCTCCCAGGAGCAGCCTCAGCTAAAAGCAGTGAGACTCGCCTTAATGATCCCTCTAGCCAGGATCGCTCCCAGGCTCGCTATGGACACCTTTAACACACCCAACCAGTAATGGCTTCATCTGAACACCATGTCCTATCCTTGCTATCCTTGCTTTCCAGGGGCTTCCTTAACCTGATTCCTTGCATTCCAACCCATTCCCAAGTGGGCAGGGCTATGGTCCCCATCGGGGAAGCAAACAAGGGGCTGGGAGGTACCAAACCCACCTGTGAGGGAGCATGTTCTATGGGGGAGCGTGCGGTCCCCCTGCCGGCCCCGTGGATG
Source organism: Enhydra lutris kenyoni (assembly GCF_002288905.1). Lineage (NCBI taxonomy): Eukaryota > Metazoa > Chordata > Mammalia > Carnivora > Mustelidae > Enhydra > Enhydra lutris. Next base: position 31,860,720 of record NW_019154097.1, on the reverse strand, counting down.
TGGCATCCAGCCACTGAAGGACAGATGTGCAGATAAGAACAGGTGCCAAACAGTGTCTGGAGCTCACCAGTGGCCATGCCTATCCTGCTGTCTCTCACAGCCACGTGTCCACAGAGGCTGTGAAAGCATCCTTCTCCCCCCCTCTTCTCCTGGCTCCTTCCTGCTCTCCTTTCCAGTCTCATTTCAGACATTACTTCCTCCAGGAACCCTTCTGTGACCCCCTCTATTATGTCTTCCTCCTTCTCCGTGGCACTCGTCACGGCTGTCCTGAACCACGTGTTCGTCTTCCTTCCCCGAGCGCCACAGCTCTGGCAACACTCAGCTGCCTCTCCAAGACCTCCAGTAGAGGGTCATGCAAGCCGCGTCAGGAGCTGGTCCATGGGCTCCAGGGCTCACGAACTCTTTCCCGAGCACTGTCCACCTCTTCACTTTTTCATGAGATGAAAACATATAAAACCTTACTGTTTATGTCATTGTTATACAGGGCAGATCTACTATATGCAACCAAATCTCATCCTAATGTACCTTCTGATCCCCAAAAGTCAAAACTGAACATTTTTCCTTCCAGAACACAAGTAAACAACTACGCCTCTATGTTTCATCTGCTGTTTAATTAGTGTCCCAAGAGTGGACCGCTTCCTTCCCCGCTCTCAGCCCTTCTCCCAAGCCTGAGGTTTTGCAAACGTGGTTTAGAACTTTTATTTTCAGCTTGTCATGAACTCAACATGACAGAAACCATCTCGCAGCAGCGCCAGCCCCCAAGATAAAAGCGTGCGCGTGACGGGCACCCTGCTCCCCGCCGCTTCCCGCGCTCTTGCCCGGTCTCACCGCCTCTGCCCTGCTTCCACGGTCCTTCCGCTGTAGGAACTGACCGGGCATGTTCTCAGCTGCACTGAACAGACGCTGTATGTTTTATGCCATTACTTGTCTGAAACGCCTTTTGGGGTGGCTTCTGGGCTAGGTGTATAGAGGCCCGCGGCCCCTCTCCTTGGAAGTCTGCGGACACCGGCCCACGGCCTTCCCACCTCCAGGGTCACATGTGGGAAGCCCAATGAGAATCTAATTCTCTTTCCTTTGAAAACCTGCTTTCTCCCTACAAAATTTTAAGATTTTTCTCTTTCTTCTTGGAGTTTAGGAATTTTACTAGAAAACAAGTTAAGTGTTGTCTTCAGTGTGAGCCAGATGAATCCAGAGTCTGAAGAATCACGTCTTCCTTTGGTTCACTGAAATTTCCCTCTACTGTTTTTCTATTACGCCTCTATCTGTTCCTTTTTCTCCTTCTGGAATTTTCTATTCTACTGGCCCCCAGCCAGACTCCTGGCTCTAAGTGTCTTACCTGTTAATGCATTATTTCCATTTCTTTGTATCATTGTCCTGGGTTGTGAGGCATTTCTTCTCTTTGGCCTCCCAAATCACTAATTTCAACAACTTCTACCGATCTCTGAGTTTAAAAGCCACGTTTTTTCGTCCCAGAAGAGCCTCTGGCACACTCCCGTCTCACCCCTTTGGGAGTGAATTAAAGTGAATTAAAGTTCTTGTGAATTAAAGTTCTGAAGGCGTCTGTCCCATTCATCCTGCCTCAAAGAAGCTACTGTTCCAAGTGTGAAGTTTGGCTTCCCTCCTTTCTACGACCAAGTCCCCGAACATGTGTTGTCATTTGTCTCCGCCTGTGGAAGACACGGGTTGCTGCAGCCCCTGTTCATGACAGACAGCCTGGGCTCCTGCAGCACAGCAAGCCTCAGGGCCCGGACAGCCTGAGAGCCTCTGTTCAAGAGAGCTCAAGGGAAATACACTGGTGAACGGCATCTTCCGCTGAGCAGCAGGGAAGGATCCTCTGCCCTTTGGTCCCCACCCAGGTGAGGACAGGAAAGAGGAGTCGTCTCCCACCGGCAGAGGCCGGGCGTAATACTGCCCAGATCACCCATGAACCACAAGTGGACAGTCACAGCCTTTCCCCTGAAATCCAGTTCCACTTCTTTTTTTTTGTCTTTTTTCTTTTAATTTTTTAAGTTTATTTTTTAAAATTTATTTTTAAGTAATCTCTACACCCAGCCTGAGGCTCAAACTCCAACAACTCCAAGATCAAGAGTCACGTGCTCTTCCAACTGACCCAACCAGGCACCTCATCCCGGAATCCAGTTCTCACCAGACCCAAGAGCACACACAGGGAGTCCAATCCCAGCTCTGCCACTAACCTGCTGTGTGACTTCAGGGAAATCACTTTCCTCCGAATCTCTTTGCTGTGTGCTCCCGCCTCTAAACCAGCAGCTGTCTCCAGCATCCTCCTTAAGGGAACCAGTTCCCACCAGGAGGTACGTTTCCGGGAAAGTGCTTCTACTAAGCACTGCATGAAATGCTTGTGTTGTAGTTAATCATGCAACATCAAGGAAGACTGAATCCCTAGCAGGAAAGCATCAGAAACTTCACCTTCTGCCTCTTTCGTGATAATGGTTTGACGGAGGGGTAAGGCTACTAGAAGAATCTGAAAAAGATTTTTTTTTAAAGATTGTATTTATTTATTTGAGAGAGAGAGAGCCTTTGGCTCAGGTCATGATATCAGGGTCCTGGGAGGGAGCCCCACATCAGGCTCCATGCTCCGTGGGGAGTGTGCTTCTCCCTCTCCTTCTGCCTGTCACTCCCCCTGCTCATGCACACACTTGCGCTCTCTCTCAAATAAATAAAGTCTTCACAAAATAAAATAGGGGCACCTGTGTGGCTCCGTTGGTTGAGCCTCTGCCTTCAGCTTGGGTCATGATCTCAAGGTTCTGGGATCAAGTTCCACATCGGGCTCCCTGCTCAGCCAGGAGTCTATTTCTCCCTCCCTCTGCCTCTTTGCTGGCTTGTGCGCACGCTCTCTCTCTCTCTCTCTCTCTCATTCTATCTCTCAAATAAATCTTTCAATAAAATAAAAAAATAAATAAAAATAATGAAATGAAATGAGATGAGATGAGATGAAATGAAAAGAAAAGGAGCTCTCCAGCAGCTGGGTAATACAGAAAAACATTCTTGGAAGAGGTGCCAGAGAGGATGCACAGACTCTCGGGGAGCAAGAAAGGGGGCGGGTAGGACAAGAGGTTGACCTGTAGAGTGAAGTCTCTTGAAGACAATGACCACATCTTATTTGGCCTTCCGCCTTCCTCCCATGGCCAAGCACCTCACACAAGAGCTGGCCTTTCTGGGGAAGGAAGGTCTGAGGCAAGGAGAGGGAAAGCGGCGCGGGCAGCTGAACTGGAAAGAGGACAGGCGTGTGCAGGGAGGGATGGGGACCTGACAGAGGTCCCAGCTATTGGGGAGTGAAACACAGAACGTCTGCCTTCTGACCACCAGAAGCAAAGGGGCGGCAACACGACAGGGTAGCAACAAGAGGTTTTGCACAAGTAGGAGGTGATGGAAGAAAGGGAAAGCCCTTGATACAAGAACCAGCAGAGAAAAGCTCAGCATTTAATCTGCAAAGGAATCCCTGAAACCCCTCTGCACACCCAGCTGAGGACGCCCGGCCCCCGAAAGCCAGGCTGCAGCTCCCCAGCCCGCGGACACCATCGGCACGAGCTTTCTCTGGCGCACCGCCCCCGATCACCGGTCCCGCCGCGCCCCTTCCGGCGCCTGTCCGTCACGGCCCTAAGCCCAAGAAAGCGCATCTCATGACGGTCCATAAACCAACTTACCAGGAATACATGATGGGCTTCAAAATCCCAGGCCAAGAGGATATACCATCCCAGCACATCGCTTTCCAAACAGTAGCCACTGTAAAAGTAGGAGGAATAACTCCGTTGACTTCGATGTTTCCGTACGGTAAGACTTGTTTTTCAAAGCTCAGCAAGGTCAGACCAACGTTAGTCTCTAAAATCGGATTTCAACCTGTTCTTTGAAATGTCAAATACTTTTCCCATAGATCAATATTTGATACCACCACTAGCCTACCAGGTAGCAGAGCCTGTCCTAAATGTATCAAAATCAACTCAACTTCTTTGGTGGGAAAATGCATTCTGGCAGGCCTGAAGTACCAGCCATGGCCTCGGACACTACCCAGCAGGAAAGGGACTCCGCAGTGCCCAGAAGCAAACACCCGGGCCCTCAGGGCACACGGCTGTTGAAACAGGAGTGCGTGTGACAAGGGAGGGAGGGCCTGACAGGCCCCAACGCAGAGGCAGCCTCTCGGCGACCCACTGACACAGAGGAGCATCCTGCACGGGGAGGGGGGCACTGAAAAGGCTCCCCGTCGCTGGTTTCTGTCCTCCAAAGCACCCCCTCTCTCCACACCTCCACCTCTCACTCCTCACCCAGGTGAGTGGCTACACCACCTCCTTTACAGAGGAAAGCTGACTTCGGCTCTCCTGGGCCCCTCTTTTAACCTAAATGTTTCTCTATCTTCTCCAGGTCCTCTGCTCCCACCTCTGAGAGAGGCAGCTAGCCGCCTGCGACCCAGAGCCAACCCCTGGCCTGGGCCTGGGGCTCAGCAACCCCCTTCCTGGTAACCTCAATCTCTTAAACTCTCTTGGTCCTACCCTCTGAGAACACCTGCCATCCTCCTCAGTCTTCAAAAGAGCTCTGACCCTTGAACTCCAGGCTGCTTCCCATCAGACACCCTGCCCTCCTCAGTACCGCACCCCCTCACTACCAGCCACTGGGTAACACTCTACCTAAGCAGTGGAGCTGCTCCCTCCCAGGCCACCAAGACCTCCCAATTTGCTGAGGCTACTGGCCTCAGGCTCTCCCACCTCTTGGTAGCTTTTAACACAGTTCACTAGGCCCTCCTTCTGGAAACTCCTCCTATCCCCTTACCTCTGGCCTCCTCAGCTGCTTTAGTTCTCTCACCTTTCAGAGCTTCCCCGCAGCCCTTGCCCTGGAGGCCTGGCCCCAGCTTCACCGCCACCTCCTGTGTCTCACACTTTATGCTGCAGCAACAAGAAAACCAACCCAAACACAGAATGTCCACTGAACTGCCTGAGGCCCACCCACTCACCCACCTGTTTCCCACCTGCCTCCTGCAGCCAGGCTCTGCTCAGGCTGCCCCCTTGTTATGACCCCGAGCCGTGGCTCACCAAACTTCCTGACCCTTTACTACCAACAGCTGAGAATTATTAAGCCAACACCTCTAAAATACATGTTTATTTGTAAGTTAAACATACATTCTAATGTACCAAAGTGTTCCATACATTATAAAAGAAATTATTACAGCAATGAAGACGAAATAAATAAGGTAAAATGATTATTTTACATTATTCACCAACAGTACAAAAAGCCTTCATTCTCATTAAGTTTTAATAGGAGCATGTGACTCATATGCTTCCTTTTTCCAGTGTTTGTTTTTTTTAAGATTTTATTTATTTGAGAAAGAGAGAGAGAGAGAGAGAGCATGAGCTGGGGGAGGGGCAGAGGAAGAGGGAGAAGTAGGTTTGCCAATGAGCAGGGAGCCCTACACGGGGCTTGATCCCAGGACCCTGAGATCATGACCTGAGCCAAAGGCAGATACTTAACTGCCTGAGCCACACAGGCACCCCTTTGTCAGTGTTTTTTTTTTTTTTTTTTTTTTTTTTTTAAAGATTTTATTTATTTATTTGTCAGAGAGAGAGGGAGAGAGAACAAGCACAGGCAGACAGAATGGCAGGCAGAGGCAGAGGGAGAAGCAGGCTCCCTGATGAGCAAGGAGCCCGATGTGGGACTCGATCCCAGGACGCTGGGATCATGACCTGAGCCGAAGGCAGCTACTTAACCAACTGAGCCACCCAGGCGTCCCACCTCTTTGTCAGTGTTTTAAATACACTTTCTACAGGGGCACCTGGCTGGCTCAGTTAGTAGCACATGCGACTTGATCTCAGGCTCCACACTAGGCATGGAGCCTACTTAAACACACTTTCTACAGATGTGCAATATACATACAGAAAAGAGCACACAGCGTAAGTGCACACATCCAAGAATTCTCAGAGTGAATACATGCACCCAGCAGCCAGACAGAGAGAAAGAATATCACCAGCCACCCCCCTCCAGAAACCACTGCATCCCCTTCTACCACATCCCATCCCCCAAGGATAGCCACTATTCTCATTTCCAACAGCGTAGATGAGTTCTGTTCAAATCTTAAATGAATGGGATCACAGAGTTTATAATCTTTGTGTCTGAATGAATACTGTACCTGTGACATTCATCCTGATTTTTCATCGAACTGTTATTCATTAACTCTTACTGACTACAGCTGTCCACTGTGGGAGTTTACCACATGGATTCTACTGCTGATGGACACTGGGATTTTCCAGCCTGGCCTATGACAGGTGGTGCTGCTCCAAACATTCTTGAGAAAGACATTTGGTACACATTCGTATGCCTTTCTATAGGGTTGACACCCTGGAGCGGAATTGCTAGGTCGTAAGTAAGTGTATGTTCAGCTTCAGGAGAGGATCGTCTACCCACGTGGCTGACGCAGTTTACACTCCCGCCAGCAGGGCACCGGAGTTCTGGCTGCTCCACATCCTCTTCAGCATGTGATATGGTTTTGGTTTTGTTTTCATTATAACCACCCTGGCAGATAAGATATCACAAAGTAAGTATTACAGCTCCTTGTAAAGATGGGGAGAGTGAAATTAAGTGCCTCTGTCAAGCTCACAAACCTAAGGGGAGTCAGAGCAGGATCTCAGGTCTTTGGACTTCAAAACAGGTACTGTTTCCATTTGCAGAGAAATACTATTTCCAACATCACAAGAGGCTACAGCACTAATAAAAGAACATGCTTCTGGACTGCACCCATGGACTATGCCCATCCAAAAACTCAGCTCATGACAGGGAAAGCAGCATAAAATGTGTCAATCCAACTTTGAGACAGACACATAGAAAAAGTCAAGACATATATACCCCAAGCATTAATAAGAAGATAATGGCTGATAAAAAAGAAAAAATCTTGCCATTTGCAACAACACGGATGGACACAGAGGGTGTTATCATGCTAAGTGAAATAAGCCAGACAGAGAAAGATAAATACCACATGATTCCACTTATATGCAGAATCTTAAAACAAAACAAAACAAAACACCCAAACTCTTAAATACAAAGAAAAAACTGGTGGTTGCCAGACCAGAGGTGAGGATGAGGTCATGGGTAAGGAGGTGAAAGGCATTAAGAGGTTCAAACTTTCAGTTATAAAATAAGTAAGTCAACACCAAAATAAAAAGCCTTTGTACAGCAAAGGAATCCATCAACAAAACAAAAGGCCAGCCTAGTGAATTGGAAAAGATAGTTGTAAACGACATAACCAATAAAGTGTAATACCCAAAGTATATTAAGAACTTATATACCTCAACACCAAAAACACCCCAAACAATCAGATTTTAAAATGCCCAAGGGATCTGAATAGATATCTTTCTCAAGAAAATATACAAATGGCCAGGGGCGCCTGGGTGGCTCAGTGGACTAAGCCTCTGCCTTCGGCTCAGGTCATCATCTCAGGGTCCTGGGATCGAGCCCACATCAGGCTCTCTGCTTGGCAGGGAGCCTGCTTCCTTCTCTCTCTCTGCCTGCCTCTCTGCCTACTTGTGATCTCTCTGTCAAATAAATAAATAAAATCTTTAAAAAAAAAGAAAAAGAAAATATACAAATGGCCAACAGACACATGAAAAGATGCTCAACATCACTCATCATCAGGGAAACACAAATCCAAACCACAACGAGATATCACCTCACACCCATCAGAATAGCTAGTATCAAAAAGACAGGAAATAACAAGTGTTGGCAAGGATATGGAGAAAAGCAAGCCTTTGTTCACTGCTGATAGGAATGTAAATTGATGTAGCCATTGTGGAAAAGAAAACACTTATGGAGTTTCCTCAAACAATTAAAAATAGAAATATCATATGATCCAGTAATTCTACTACTGGGTATTTACCCAAAGAAAACAAAAACACTAATTAAAAAAGATACATACACCCATATGTTTGTTGCAGCATAATTTACAATAGCCAAGACATGGAAGCAGCTCAACTGTCCACTGACAGAAGAATGGATAAAGAAAACAGAGCAGGGGCGCCTGGGTGGCTCAGTGGGTTAAGCCGCTGCCTTCGGCTCAGGTCATGATCTCAGCGTCCTTGGATCGAGTCCCGCATCGGGCTCTCTGCTCAGCAGGGAACCTGCTTCCCTCTCTCTCTCTCTGCCTGCCTCTCTGTCTACTTGTGATCTCTCTCTGTCAAATAAACAAATAAAATCTTTAAAAAAAAAAAAAAGAAAACAGAGCATACATATATACACAATGGAATATTATTCATCCATAAAAGAGAATGGGATCTTGCCATCTGTGACAACATGGATGGACCTAGAGGATATCATGCTAAGTGAAATTAGAGAAAGACTAATACAATATGATTTTGCTTACAAGGAGAACCTAAAAAAAACAAAACAAAACAAAACAAACCAGACTCTTAAATACAGAAAACTGATGGTTGCCAGAAGGGAAGTGGATGGGTGACAAGCAAAATAGATAAGGGGGATTAAGAGGTACAAAGTAGGGCGCCTGGGTGGCTCAGTGGGTTGAGCCGCTGCCTTCGGCTCAGGTCATGATCTCAGGGTCCTGGGATCGAGTCCCGCATCGGGCTCTCTGCTCAGCAAGGAGCCTGCTTCCCCCTCTCTCTCTCTCTCTCTCTCTGCCTGCCTCTCTGTCTACTTGTGATCTCTCTCTGTCAAATAAATAAATAAATAAATAAATAAAAGAGGTACAAAGTACTGTACCAGTATTAAATAAGTATTAAATAAAATAATGCCTGCCTGGGTGGCTCAGCTGTTAAGCAGCTGCCTTTGGCTCAGGTTATGATCCCAGGGTCCTGGGACCAAGCCCCATATAGGGCTCCCCGCTCAGCTGGAAGCCTGCTTCTCCCTCTCCCATGCCCCCTACTTATGCTCCCTCTCCCACTGTGTCTCTCTCTGTCAAATAAATAAATAAGATCCTTAAAAAAAAAAAACTACAGAGATAAAAAGTACAGCACAGGGAATACATTCAATAATAACTGTAATCATAATGTATCATGACAGATGATAATTACATTTATCATGATGAGCACTGAGTAATGTATAGACTTGTCAAATCACTAATCACTATGTTATACACCCGAAACTAATACAACATTGTATGTCAAATATATTTCAACAATAAAAAAAAGAAAAAAGAGATAATGGCTACTTTTTAATTTTTTTGGTCCATCTTTTTTTTTTAACTTTTCTACAATTAATATTTAATAATAAAGAAAAGAGGAAGAGGAGTCCAAGATAGTGGAGTAGGAGACCTTAGCTTCCTCTGGTCCCAGGAATTCAGCTAAATAGCTATCAAATCACTCTGAACACCCGTGAACTCAACCAGAGGTCAAAGAAAAGGATGGCTGCAACTCTACAAATATAAAAATGCCAACTTTCTGCAAAAACAACAAGACGGGAAAACACACCTCAAAAAAGAGAACAAGAGGCAGTACTGACTGCCAGGGACCTAGTCAGTATGGACGTAAGTAAGACGTCAGAATAAGAGTTCAGAATAACAATTATAAAGATACTAGATGGGCTTGAAAAAAGCAGAAGACACTAGAAAATTCCTTTCTGGAGAAACAAAGGAACTAAAATCTAACCAAGTTGAAATAAAAAAGGCTATTAATGAGATGTAATAAAAAAAATGGGAGGCTCTGACTGCTAGGATAAATGAGGCAGAAGAGAAAAATAGTGATATATTAGACAAAATGATGGAGCATAAAGAAGCTGAGAAAAGGGGCGCCTGGGTGGCTCAGTGGGTTAAGCCGCTGCCTTCGGCTCAGGTCATGATCTCGGGGTCCTGGGATCGAGTCCCGCATCGGGCTCTCTGCTCGGCAGGGAGCCTGCTTCTCTCTCTCTCTCTCTCTCTCTCTCTGCCTTCCTCTCTGTCTACTTGTGATCTCTCTCTGTCAAATAAATAAATAAAATCTTTAAAAAAAAAAAAAAAGAAGCTGAGAAAAAAGATAACTACTGGATCATGAGGGAAGAATTCGAGAGATAAGAGACACCATAAAGCAAAACAATATGAGAATAATTGGGATCCTAGAAGAAGAGGAAAGAGAGAGGGGCAGAAGGTACATCGGAGCAAATTACAGTGGAGAGCTTCCCTAATCTGGGGAAGGAAACAGGCATCCAAGTCTAGGAAGCACAGAGAACTCCCCTCAAAATCAATAAAAATAAGCCAACACCCTGACATATAATAGTGAGACCTGCAAATCTCAGACAAAGAGAAAATCCTGAAAGCAGCTCAGGACAACAGATCTGTAACCTACAAGGGTTGAAACATTAGATTTGGCAGCAGACCTACCCACAAAGACCTGGCAGGCCTGAAAAGACTGGCATGATACATTCAAGGTGCTAAATGAGAAAAGTATGCAGCCAAGAGTACTTTATCCAGCTAGGATGTCATTCAAAATAGAAAGAGTGATAAAAAGCTTCCACGATAAACAGAAACTAAAAGAACCTGTGACCACCAAACCAGCCCTACAAGAAATATTAAAAGGGATCCTTTAAGCAAAAAGAGAGCCCAAAAGTACCACAGACCAGAAAGGAACATAGACAATATACAGAAACAGTCATTTACAGGTAATACAATGGCACTAAATTCATATCTGTCAATAGTTACTTGGAATGAAATGGACTAAATGCCCCAATCAAAAGACACAGTGTACCAGTTTAGATTAAAAAAAAAAAAAAAAAAGCAAGATCCATTGATATGCTGTCTGAAAGACACTCATTTTATTTAACGATTTTTTTTTTTATTTGACAGATCACAAGTAGGCAGAGAGGCAGGCAGAGAGAGAGAGGAGGAGGAGGCAGGCTCCCTGCTGAGCAGAGAGCCCGATGCGGGACTCGATCCCAGGACCCTGGGATCATGACCTGAGCCGAAGGCAGAGGCTTTAACCACTGAGCCACCCAGGCGCCCCTCAAAGACACTCATTTTAGACCCAAGGAAACCTCCAGACTTAAAGTGAGGGGGTGGAAAACCATTTATCATGCTAATGGACATCAAAAGAAAGCTGGGGTGGCAATCCTTATATCAGACAAATTAGATTTTATTTTATTTTTTTTTAACATTTTATTTATTTATTTGAGAGAGAGAGAGACAGTGAGAGAGAGCATGAGTGAGGAGAAGGTCAGAGGGAGAAGCAGACTCCCCGTGGAGCTGGGAGCCCAATGCGGGACTCGATCCCGGGACTCCAGGATCATGACCTGAGCCGAAGGCAGTCGCCCAACCAACTGAGCCACCCAGGCGCCCACAAATTAGATTTTAAACCAAAGACTGTAATAAGAGATGAGAAAGGACACTATATCATAATTAAGGGGTCTATCAAACCAGAAGACCTAACAATGATAAATATTTATTCCCCTAACATGGGAGCAGCCTATTATATATGTCCATTAATAACAAAATTAAAGAAACACATTGATAATGGTAGTAATAATAGGGGACTTTAACACCCCCCTCATTGCAATGGACAGATCATCTAAGCAGAAGATCAACAAGGAAACAAGGGCTTTGAATGACACACTAGACCAGGTGGACTTCACAGATATATTCAGAACAGTCCATCCTAAAGCAACAGAATACATATCCTTCTTGAGCGCACATGGAACATTCTCCAGAATAGATCACATACTGGGTCACAAATCAGGTCTCAACTGGTACCAAAAGATCTGCATCATTCCCTGCCTATTTTTGTACTACAGTGCTTTGAAACTAGAGCTCAATTACAAGAAGAAATTTGGAAAGAACACTAATAAATGGAGGCTAAAGAGCATCTTACTAAATAATGAATGGGTCAACCAGGAAATTAAAAAAGGATTTTAAAAATTCATGGAAATTGGGCGCCTGGGTGGCTCAGTGGGTTAAGCCGCTGCCTTCGGCTCAGGTCATGATCTCAGGGTCCTGGGATCGAGCCCCGCATCGGGCTCTCTGCTCAGCAGGGAGCCTGCTTCCTCCTCTCTCTCTACCTGCCTCTCTGCCTGCTTGTGATCTCTCTCTGTCAAATAAATAAATAAAATCTTTAAAAAAAAATAAAAATTCATGGAAATAAATGAAAATGAAAACACAACTGTTCAAAACCTTTGGGTTGCAGCAAAGGCAGTCCTAAGAGAGAAGCACTACAGACTTTTTCTTTGTTTTTCAAGAAACAAGAAAGGTCTCAAATACATAAACTTAACATCTAAAGGAGCTGGAGAAAGAACAGCAATAAAACCTAGCAGGAGAAGAGAAATAATAAAGATTAGAGCAGAAATCAATGAAACAGAAACCAAAAGAACAGCAGAACAGATCAATGAAACTAGGAGCTGGTTCTCTGAAAGAATTATGAAGATTGATAAACCCCTGGCCAGACTTATCAAAAAGAAAAAAGGAAGGACTCAAATAAATAAAATTATGAATAAAAGAGGAGACATTACAACCAACATCAAAGAAATACAAACAATTTTAAGAACATATTATGAGCAACAATATGCAAAAAAAAAAAAAAAAAAAAAAAAAAGGCAATCTGAAAGAAATGGGTCCATTCCTAGAGAGTATAAACTACCAAAACTGAAACAGGAAGAAATAGAAAACATGAACAGACCCATAACCAGCAAGGAAATTGAAGCAGTATTCAAAAAATCTCCCAACAGGGGCACCTGGGTGGCTCAGTGGGTTGAGTCTCTGCCTTCAGCTCAAGTCATCATCTCAGGGTTCTGGGATCTAGCCCTGAATCAGGCTCTCTGCTCAGCAGAGAGTCTGCTTCTCCCTCCCTCTCTGCCTACTTGTGATCTCTCTCTCTCTCTCTCTCTCTCTGTCAAATAAATAAATAAATAAATAATCTTTAAAAAAAAAAAAAAAAATCTCCCAACAAACAAGAGTCCAGGGCCAGATGGCTTCCCAGGGGAATTCTACCAAACATTTAAAGAAGAATTAATACCTATTCTTCTTTTTTTTTTTTTTTTAAAGATTTTTATTCATTTGACAGACAGAGATCACAAGTAGGCAGAGAGGCAGGCAGAGAGAGAGGAGGAAGCAGGCTCCCCACCAAGGAGAGAGCCCAATGCGGGGCTCGATCCCAGGACCCTGGGATCATGACCTGAGCCGAAGGCAGAGGCCTTAACCCACTGAGCCACCCAGGCGCCCCAATACCTATTCTTCTGAAGCTGTTTCAAAAAAATTGAAATGGAAGGAAAACTTCCAAACTCTTTTTATGAGGCCAGCATTACCTCCTCAATCCCAAAACCAAAGACCCCACCAAAAAGGACAATTACAAACCAATATCTCTGATGAACATGGATGCCAAAATTCTCAACAAAATCCCAGCCAATAGGATCCAACAGTACATTAAAAGGATTAGGCACCACGACCAAGTGGGATTTACTCCTGGACTGCAAGGGTGGTTCAACATCCATGAATCAATCAATAAAGAAATAAAGAAAGGACAAGAACCATATGATCCTCTCAAGAGATGCAGAAAAGGTATTCGATAAAGTATAGCATCCTTTCTTGATTAAAACTCTTCAAAGTGTAGTGACAGAGGGAACATACCTCATTATCATAAAAGCCATATATTAAAAGCCCACAGTGAATATCATTCTCAATGGGGAAAAACTGAGCTTTTCTCCAAAGGTCAGAACATGGCAGAAATGTCCACTATCACTACTGCAGCTCAACAGAGTACTAGAACTCCTAGCCCCAGCAACTAGACAACAAAAAGAAATAAAAGGCATCTGGTATGTGGAAAATCCACAAGACTCCACCCCAAAATTGCTAGACTCATACAGGAATTCAGAAACATGGCAGGATATAAAATTACTGCACAGAAATCAGTTGCATTTCTATAAACTAACAATGAGATAGAAGAAAGAGAAATTAAGGAGTCGATCCCATTTACAACTGCATCCAAAACCGTAAGATAACCTAGGAATAAAACTAACCAAAGAGGCAAAGGATCTATACTCAGAAAAGTAAAGAACACTAATGAAAGAAATTGAGAGAGACACAAAGAAATGGAAAACAGGGGAGACTGGGTGGCTCAACTGGTTAAGCAGCTGCCTTGGGCTCAGGTCATGATCCCGGGGTCCTGGGATTGAGCCCTACATCAGGCTCCCTGCTCAGTGGGAAGTCTGCTTCTCCTTCACCCTCTGTCCCTCCTCCTGCTCATTCTCTCTCTCAAATAAAGAAGATCTTTAAAAAAAGGAAAGAAAGAAATGGAAAAACGTTCCATGCTCATGGACTGAAAAAACAAATATTGTTAAAATGTCTATGCTACCTAGAGCAATCTACACAGTCAAAACAATTACTACCAAAATACCATTAGCTTTTTTCACAGAGTTGAAACAAATAATCCTAAAATTTGTATGGAACCAGAAAAAAAACCTGAATAACCAAAGGGATGTTGAAAAAGCAAAGCAAAGCTGGTGGCATCACAATTCCAGACTTCAGGTTCTATTACGAAGCTGTAATCAACAAGACAGTATGGTACTGGTATAAAAACAGACGCACCGATCAATGGAGCAGAATAGGGAACCCAGAAATGGACCCTCAACTCTGGTCAACTAATCTTCAACAAAGCAGGAAAGAATGACTATCCAATGGAAAAAGGACAGTCTCTTCAGTAAATGGTGTTGGGAAAACTGGACAACCACATGCAGAAGAATGAAATTGGACCATTTCCTTACGCCATTCACAAAAAATAGACTCAAAATGGATGAAAGCCTAAATCTGAGACAGGAGTCCATCAAGATCCTAGAGAACACAGGCAGCAACGTCTGTGGTCTATGATCTCGCCCATAGCAACTTCTCGCTAGACACGTCTCCAAAAGTAAGGGAAACAAAGGCAAAAATGAACTATTGTAACTTCATCAAGATAAAAAGCTTTTGCACAGTAAAGGAAAGAGTTGACAAAACCTAAAGATAGCCAACAGAATGGAAGAAGTATTTGCCAATGACACATTAGATAAAGGGCTAGTATCCAAAATCTATAAAGAACTTATCAAATTCAACACCCAAAGAACAAATAATCCAATCAATAAATGGGCAGGAGATATGAAAAGACACTTCTCCAAAGAAGGTAAAGACACACACAAAAAATGTTCAACATCACTCAGCACTATGGAAATACAAATCAAAATTACAATGAGATATCACCTCACACCAGTCAGAATGGCTGAAATTAACAATACAGGAAACAAAAGATGTTGCTGAGGATGTGGATAAAGGGGAACCCTCCTACACTGTCGGTGGGAATGCAAGCTGGTGCAGCCACTTTGGAAACAGCATGGAGGTTCCTCAGAAAGTTGAAAACAGAGCTACCGTACGACCCAGCAATTGCACTACTGGGTATTTACCCCAAAGATACAAATGTAGTGATCCGAAGGGGCACGTGCATCCCAATGTTTACAGCAGCAATGTCCACCATAGCCAAACTATGGGAAGAACCCAGATGTCCATCAACAGATGAGTAGATAAAGAAGATGTTGGAGATATAGATATAGATATAGATATAGATATACATACATATATATATACACACACACACACATACATACATATTGGAATATTACTCAGTCATCAAAAAATGAAATCTTGCCATTTGCAACGATATGGATGGAACTAGAGGGTATCATGCTAAGCGAAATAAGTCAACCAAAGAAAGACAATTATCATATGATCTCACTCATAAGTGGAATTTAGAAAACAAAACAGAGGATCATAGGGGAAGAAAGGAAAAAATAAAACAAAATGAAAGCAGAGAGGGAGACAAATCATAAGAGACTCTTAATCATAGGAAACAAACAGGGCTGCTGGAGGGGAAGGAGGTGGGGGGTGGGGTAACCGGGTGACAGATATTAAGGAAGACACGTGATGTAATGAGCACTGGGTATTATCTAAGACGGATGAATCACTGACCTCTACCTCTGAAACCAATAATACATTGTATGTTAATTAACTGAATTTAAATACTACAAATGGGGAAAACAATAAAATTTAAAATAAAAAAATAAGGAAAAGAACTATTTTTCTTAAGGATTTAATTTATTTATTTGAGAGAAAGAGAATGAGAGATAGCAAGCAGGAGAGGGGAAAGGTCAGAGGGAGAAGCTCCCCGCCAAGCAGGGAGCCGGATGGAGGACTCGATCCCAGCACTTCAGGATCATGATTGGAGCCAAAGGCAGCCAATCAACCAACTGAGCCACCCAAGCGCCCCAGAAAAGAATTATTTCTTTTTAAGAACTATTTTTTTTTAATCGAGACATAATTACATATCATAAAATGGGCCCTTTTAAACTGCAGAACTCAGCAAGTTTTAGCATATTCACGAAGTTGTATGTATGGTCATCCTCTCTACCTAATTCCAGAATATTTTCATCAGCCCCAAAAGAAACCCTGTACCCGTTAGCACTCACTCCTATTCCATCATCTCCCTGGCAGCCACTAACCTACTGTCTCCACGGATTTGCTTCTTCTAGACATTTCATAAAAACAGAATCCTGCAGTATGGGCCCTTCGTGTCTGGTTTCTCTAGAACGTGTCCAGGTTCATCCACATTGTAGCATGAATCAGTACTTTGTTGTTTTGTAGCTAAATAATACTGCATCCTGCGGATGTGCCCGGCTCTGTTTGCCCATTCATCACCTGGTGGATATTTGGGCTGTTTCCACTTCGGGGTAGTATGAATAACAATGCTACTGCTGTGAACATGCCCGTACAAGTTTTCGCGTGAGCGTCTGTTTTCAATTCTTGTGGGTACATACCTAGCAATGGAATTATTTGGTCACAAGGTAACTTGATGTTTAATTTTTTAAGAAACTGCCAAATTGTTTTCCAAAGAATCTACACCATTTTACATTTCCATCAGCAATACGCCCTCCTACAGAATGACGGTGCAGGGGGCGCCTGGGTGGCTCGGTCAGTGAAGCGGCTGCCTTTGGTTCAGGTCATGCTCCTGGGGTTCTGGGATTGAGCCCCGCATTGGGCTCCTTGGTCAGTGGGGAGTCTGTTTCTCCTTCTCCCTTTGCCACTCCCCTCTTTCTCGCCCTCTCTCTCTCTCTCTCAAATAAATAAATAAAATCTTTAAAAAAAAAAAAATTAAGGTGCCAAGCAAACCTCTCAGGGCAGTTCAAAAAGATGAGGCCCAGAGGAGTCACCACCAAAGTGGCCCCAGGCATACTGTACACCTGCACAGCACTTTATGAGCTAAAAAACACACGCCCAGGCGGACTAGAGGGCAGGGGGCTTGCCTCCAAACCTTTTACCCCCCATGTCCGTATAGTTCTGTATAGGGCACAGTGTGCCCATGTGCATGATCTCTGGTTTAAGCAGGAATTCCTGCTTTTTCCGTTAATTATGGCTTCATGTTATATCTTCTCACCATGATTTCATGTGTATTATATTTCACACTCATCATCACAACTACTACTTCGAAATCATTTTATACTTCAGTGGTTCCACTCTCACTGCCAGTCCTCTCCTTCTTTGACTTGCCCATGGACGGTCTTTTATATTAATTCATCTCTCAGTGACACAAGCATGCTTTCCAATATTTTCCCCCGGAATGGTGCATGGGTGTAGCAAAAGCTATACATAAGGTATGTCCTTGCACAACTGAAAAGAATTTCTGTTACCATCCAATAGGAACTAAAACGGGACAGAGAATAAAATTCTTTGGTCACAGCATTTTCCCTCAGAACTCAATGGACACTTGCCTCACTGCCCTCCAGCTCCTACGCTGTAAGTAAGTCTGAGCCTAGCTAAATTTTTTTTCTTTGATTTCCTCATCCTCCTGCCCGGATGCTAGTGGTATCCTCTCCTTATTCTTGAAGTGAAAAAATTATTTCACCTGGCTATTTAAGGTGGTAGCTAATTTTTGCTAATTTTGCCTAGTTCGTGATGAGCCATTATAATCTACAGATTCGGCTCCTTCTTCCGTTCAGAAAGCTCGTGGCTTCCTTCTATGCCATGTGTTCCCGTCTCCAATCAGGTCCATCACCCATATCTGGGGCCTCCTCTGCTACTTTCTCATCCCTTCTGAGAGCACCAGTGTCCTCCTCCTGATGCCCTGACTTTCGGCAGTGCCATAGTTCCAGATGCTGGCACCATGTGCTTTATCTCCTTATGTGCTCTGAGTCCACAGGCCCCTTCCTCGTCTCCGTCTGCTGACTCATCATCGTCTCACCTTTCACAGCATCTAGAACTGCTTGGAGAGGACAAAGAAGATGATGTTTAAAGCTGAGAAACCCAAATGTTTACCCAAAGCTTGCTCTTCCTCTACTTCCCGCATGCCTTTGCTCATTTCCCTTGATCCTGAGATCTATTCAGTGCCTCCTCTCTAGTGTCCTTTTCATATTTGTTCATTTTCAGTTGAGGACAGGTGAGGTCTGGCCCGATATCTACCCAAAAATTGTAGACAGATTCTCTTTGGTCCCCTCTCTATTCACCCCAATGCACTCAAGGCTTCTCAGACAGGGCTGTGGATGAAGGCCCAGCACAGCATCTGTCACTCAGCACCTGGGACCACGCTTCAGTGACTGCCTTCCTATCTCTCGCCTCAGTTTCCTCTTCTATAACACTGGAAAGCTGAGCTCACCTTTAAACATCACCAGGCTCTACATTTTTTTATAGTACTCTTTTAAGTCATACAGATCTAAACTTTCATTTTAATTTGGAGTCAATTATCCAGGATTTTATTAAATACATGTATAAGCAAGTAATAACCTATTTCTTAAGAAAACCTGCTATACTTTTTTTAAAGTTAAGCAAACCACAAATGTTAAGCTCAAGAAATAGACTTCATTTGATTATACATAAGAAAAAAGAGAATTATAAATAATTTACCAAAAGCTAGCAGAGTACATGCCCTAGGGAAGTACTGGGTATAAAATGTATATAAGAAAAGAAAAGAAATTTAAAAAAAAAAAAAGAAGAAAGAAAAGAAAAGCAGACAAGAAGCTATACACAAGCAACCGAGAGCTAGTCTTTCCCTGTCAGTCTGCCCAGCATCCCATCCATTCTAGAACTTTCTGTCTTGTCTAAACACTGGAGACCAGGTAGAAAGCACTGTGATAACCATATCATCGCTAGGCCTGTCTTTTCAGAGCCTACAGACATTATAAGGGTTAATACTGGTCAAGAGTTTTTAATTTTTTTTTTTATTTTATTTGTTTATTTGACAGACAGAGATCACAAGTAGGCAGAGAGACAGGCAAAGAGGCAGGCAGAGAGGGAGGGGAAAGAGGCTCCCTGCTGAGCAGGGAGCCGGATGTGGGGCTTGATCCCAGGACCCCGAGTTCATGACCTGAGCCAAAGGCAGAGGCTTCAACCCACTGAGCCACCCAGGCACCCCAAGAGTTTTTAATTTTTATTATTAAATTTTATAAATTTTATTTATATAAATTTTATTAAGAGTTTTAATTTTTATTTTATTTAATTTATTTATTTGACACAGAGAGAGATCACAAGTAGGCAGAGAGGCAGGCAGAGAGAGGGGGGGAAGCAGGCTCCCCGCCTAGCAGAGAGCCCGACACAGGGCTTGATCCCAGGACCCTGAGATCATGACCCGAGCCGAAGGCAGAGGCTCAACCCACTGAGCCACCCAGGTGCCCCTGGTCAAGCATGTGTTTTTATTGGCACATGCTCTGCACACATTATCCCATTTAATCCCAGCAACCACCTGTTAGGGGCTCTCCTCCAGGGTCTCTGGCACTCCCACATGCCCTGCTGGGCATACCAAGAATGCAAGGTCCTGACCACCTTTAACCAGTCCATTTTTCAGGGTTGTGCCTGGGGGAATGAGACACTGTCTCCCTCAGGGCTGAAAAGCAGGCCTACTTACTGCCTGCTATAAAGCCACAGGTCCCCCAGATCAGTGTTTCCCAGCTGTGACAGAGCACAGCATCCATCCCAACCCATGGCATCACCCCCATGGGATGTGGGGGTAAGGGAAATGGACATACACACTGATGCTAGTAATAAAGTCCTTTGTCTGTGACTCAGGCATTACACAAAGATAGAAAGTAGACAGGGGAAGTTCTGCCTAACTCCTCCCAACCCAAGTCGTGCAGCCCACCTCTCCTAGATCCCACGACAGAGCTCAGCATACATCTTCCCGTCTTTAACTCCAGGTTTCTCCTTTCACTAACACTCAGCTGGAGTTTCCACTGCAACATGAGGTCAAGCAATTCTTTCCAGCTTTGAAAGCCAAATGGCCCAACAATGTAATAATTGTTCCCTCCCTCGCTATTGTGTAACTTCTGATGGCTCATGAATTAAGCTCCTGGACAAGTTAGGGGGGGAAAAAACAACAACACTTCTTTTCCAGTCTAGTTTCCTGCTCTTACCCAAGCACCATATAGAATTAATAAATTATTGGGGCGCCTGGGTGGCTCAGTGGGTTAAAGCCTCTGCCCTTGGCTCAGGTCATGATCCCAGGGTCCTAGGATCAAGCCCCACATTGGGCTCTCTGCTCAGCAGGGAGCCTGCTTCCTCCTCTCTCTCTCTGCTTGCCTCTCTACCTACTTGTGATCTCTGTCTGTCAAATAAATAGATAAAATCTTCAAAAAAAAAAAAAAAGAATAAATCATTGCTTTATTGTAAGTTGTGAAGGTTCAACCATTTATAGGCCATATATACCCGGTTAATCTCCACTACTCTGAGACTCCACATCTATTAAATATGGCCAGTAATGATGAGGCTGGCCCCCAATAGCCATCTTCTTCTCCTTCTTTAGTAACAGAAATTCTGGTTTTTAGATGGACATATGATTTCCTTGAATAGAGATTACATTTCCCAACCTCCTTTATTGCTCGGTGTAGCCATATGATAAAGATCGGGCCAATGGGATGCAAGAGGTATCATGCGCAAATTCTGGAAAGTGACCCCTAAAGGCTGGAATGCAGATGCAAAACCTAGAGATCCAGCAGCCATTTCAGGTCTTGAAGTGACCTCAGACTTGGAAGCCATTCCCAAGATAACCTCGTCATGAAACAAGACAGAAAGAACCTGAGTCTCTGACCACGTAGGCTCTATAACTCCCCAACCTGATTACCTCTTGACTTCTCACACATGAGAGAAATTTCTATCTTATTTATGTCTTTGTTATTTTAGTTTTCTGTCACTTGTACCCCGAACTACAGAGATGGCTCCCTCATAAGGAGAGATATAAGGGTTATGAGAATATGTACCATAAAAGATACCCAACCGATATCCATTTTTATATTCCCCCAACAAAGGGTCCAGCACTGTTTTCATAGTGTTCACTGTTTTCATTTCAGCAGACAAACTCAAACATTTGTTGAAATGAACAGGAATCTGGGAGAATGAAGGCCATTTCATTGCTCTAAAAATTTGTCAATGTTTCTACAAATTTATTTTTCCAGATGAATATCACCATTTTATCAAGTTTTATAGATTATCTCACTGGAATTGCCAACATTTGGAGACATGGTATTGTCACTATTACTATGTTTAGACTTCCCTGGAAAGAGCCAGAAATTAAATGATGGCTTATCAACCGACTGATTTTCATCCTATCCATTCAAATAGCATTTAATAAGAGGCTACTCAGTAACAAGCCTAGTCATAAAAATGAGACTTCGGAAAGAAAAAATGAGACTTTGGCATTAACAACAAACATCAGGTAAAAATAATCTCTAATGCCACCTCCCCCAATGCCCAGCAAAATACTCAGGGAGAGAGAAGAGGTGATACAAATCCACACCATCACTAAAGACAAAGGCTAATGCGCTGTTTTGTCCTTATCACTTCCAGCTGTTGACCCAGGAGCCTCTTGCCTCTCTGCTTTACAGCCAACAAAACTCCTTTGATCGAAGTTCCTGGCCTAGTGCTGTTTCATTTCCTATCACGTAATGTTTTTGGGATTCCCCATGGTCACACTTATCCTCTCAGTGTTTGAATCTTCGCCAGCAGATCCAGTCTTCCCTCCCATATGGTGATGTTCACACAGCTGAACTGATTTTTACTGAAGTTCTTCTTTAGGTCATACACGTGCTACACAGGGTTCCATCCAGTGCAGGTATCCGCAGCGGTACTCACACGAGGACCATATCATCATCGTCGCCATCATCATCGTCGTCACCATTATTATTGTTGTTTATGGAGCCATTATTCTGTGATAGATACTTTGTTAAGCACCTTCCCCATGCTAATATACCACTGAGTCCTTACTTACATTGCCCTAAGGTGGGCAATGTTATACCACCCACTTAAAATGAGAAAACTAACCCTAGTGAGTGAGGCCCCAGGAGCTTAGGTCACATTCCCAGGAACACACCATCCATAAGAGCATCTTCATTGGCTATGATAGTGCATCCTTGAGCAAAAGCAGAATCTGAACCCAGCTCAGTCGGCCCCAAATTCTGAACCATTTCTCTATGTTCCTCCCATAAGAGCTGAATGGCGTTTTATGCTCTGCTGGTACACATACTCCCACCCACTCACCTGCTCCCTTCTCTTTGCTAAGCACTAAAGGTTTTCAGCTCAATGAACATTAATCCTTCTTCTTTTTCCTTTCCTGAGGGGCAAATGGCTTCATACTAGGGTGGTGGACCCTGATATTAAGGACAGCTACTCCTCTTGAATTTTCCCTGATCCTTTCTCACCACCACTCAGCAGTGGTTTTCAGCACCAGGGCCAGTGCCAACCAGGTCTCTGCCCCATCCTACGCTTCCAGCTCTTTGGGTTCAGGGTAATAAAGACATATAGGATCAGATACCAGATTCTTGTTGACTGTTTCAGATTAAAGGCTCTTCACTGGGTTCTGTAAGCTGATCTCAGTCAGGCACTCAGGCCTACCAGCGGGATGGACTTCCACTTTTCCTAATTCAGGATCCTCCTCCATTAGCAGTCTGGGTAAACCTCACGTGCTCTAACTCTGAGACCCATCTGTAATTTCTGGAGATTATACAACAGGCTCTGAGCTGCTACCAAGGATACACAGGGACCAAGGATGCATGTCCCAGTCACAGGGCTCCCACACCACCTTAGTCCAGTCTACATGGTTTTATCATCTTCCCAGGACTTCCATAGTTCTGATATCTCCCTTTCCTAGGATCTAGACACACACCCTCCCCACCAAGGTTGCTGACCCATCCTGACCCAGACCCAGATGGGGCCCCAACTTTCCTGCTTTAGGAGCCAGAGATTTCAGACCAAAAGACCACCAGAATAAGGCATGAGGAGACTGCTTGAGAAGGTTCTAAGAGAAGCTGAAGTGTTGAGACACTGGCTGCAGCTAAGAGCCTCCCCTAGTCTTTTGCACACAGAAGCAAAATAACCAAAATAACCTCTCTCGTGTGAGACTGGCTTCAGCATTAATGAAATTAAGAGTGTCAGTGGGAGGCCCTGGAGCACCCAGCTTCAGGAGGCAGGGGCAGAGGCCCTGCAGAGAGAGCTGGAGGGGATGGCCCAACCACCAATTCCATACCATCATCTTCCTGGGTTACTCCTTCCTCACTGACCCTTCTCTTGCTCCTTCTCTGGCTCTTCCACTGTGCTCTCTACCCCTCATGCTGGTGCTCCCCAGCTCATTCAAGATCCTCTGCTCACTATGTAGAAGCTTCCTGGGTAATCCATCTCTCTCCTACCACTTCCAGGGCCAGCTATACAAGGAAGACCCCAAGTCTCTCTCTCTAGACCAGTAGGGCATCAGAACCACCTGTGAAAACTGTAACATACAGATGACCAATCTCTCTCCCGCAAACACCACGGAGGATTCTGATGCTCCAAAGACTGAGAACCACTGCCCTGGCCCAGACCTCTTTGAGCCCAAGACTAGTAGGCCAACTGCCAAATGCTATCCCCCAAGCACCCCAAATTCAGTTGGGCTATTGCCAAACCTGAATTCACTACTTGTCCTCTATTCATTACCCCCTTTCCCATTCCTTATCTCTGTGACTGGCCCAGCCCCTCACATCACTAAAGTGACAAACCCTGACCATGCCCTCCCATCTGCTAAATCTGCGAGGGAGGCCTCTGCCTCAGTTTCACTCGAACCTGCCTCCTCCTCTCCATCCCCACAGCCAGGTTCAGGGATGACATCCCCTCACTTCATCTCCCACACACCAGTCTCCTCCCACACCAACCATTCTCTACACCAGGATCATAACTAGCAGTGTTTCCCTCCTCCTGTAATTCCAGAATGACTCTCCGCTGGCCGCAGGATAACATCTGAACTCCCAAGCACTACCTTTGAGTCCCTCTGAGTACTGACCCAAAACCACCTCTCTGACCTCGTCTCCAGCAACCTCCTCCTCTCTGTCTTCAAAAGCCTCACACTCCAGCAACACCACACTGGCTCATTATTCCCGAGACGCAGCCTGCTCTCCCCTGCTTCTCTTACTCCTCACAATCTGTTTCCTCTGCTCATGTCCCTCTTCACCTGAGAAACTGAAAATCTCTCTTTAAGATCCCAGGAGTCGGATTTCACCCCACCAGCTTCCATTTCCACTACTTTCCACCCCAGACACAGCACCACCATCATTTACTTGTGCCTCTCTGTGGAGTCTGTGGGCCCCTGAGGGCAAAGCCGGCAGTGTCAAGCCCAGTTACATGCTCAGTAGATGTTTACTTCATGAATGAAAACCACTAATGAGATCAAGAAGCAAAGGAAGCAACCAGTCATTAAAGCAATAAAAATAAAGCCACCTGCTATCTTGGAAACCACGGCAGGTACTGCTTCGGTAGCAGACGCTTTGGGTGATAGATGGGCGTTCTGAGAAAGAGTCAGCAAGTAGAGGATGTGTCAGGGAACACCTACCTGCACAGGTCAAGAAAACAGCATCGCGACCACCAACCCACTGGGCTGTGAACACTATGGCGTCTCCCTCACACTCAGTGCTCCAACCACACTGGCTTTCTGTTACATCTTGAATTCACCACCATGCCCTTGCCCCAATGGGGACCGTGACCATGCAGCTGCCACCTCTTCACCTGGTCAAGTCTAACCAGCCTTTCCTCTGGGAAGCCACTCTGGGCCTCCCGGCCAATACTGCCCTGTTTACAGCCTCTACATACCCTGTAATCCTTTTCTGTAGCCATTGTCAATGCTGTAATTAATGTTTTCTATACTTGTTTGTTATTGTTTTTGTACTTATTTTTATACTTCTTTAACTTTGCCTCTAGATTATGAGCTAAAAGATAGCAAGACCAGACCCATCTTTTTCCTGTACTGTGGCCTCACACAGACTCAGCAGACCCTGAACAGAACTGGATGGATGATGGATGGATGGACGGATGGATGGACAGAGAGACGAACTGGGAGACAGGCAGTAACAGGGAATATGACTTCCTTTCATTATTGCTACAGCACTTCCATATCATCCAGCTCTCTTTACGCTGACTCTACCCATGAAAAGCAATCTCAGATTTTAAAACTGTAGCTTTCCATGGGGCTGCCTCTGTCTGTAGAGCATGCAACCCTTAATCTTAGGGTTGCAAGTTGGAGCCCCACACTGAGCACAGAAATTACTTAATAAAAAAAGAAAGAAGAAGAGGATAAAACTATGGTTTTCCTACTGAAGAAAGGATGCATACACACCAGGGATATTCCTGTTCACTTGGAAAGCAGGTGTCACAGCAAACTGACACACTTGGCATTCTGACTTCATATCTGGTGATTTTTCTATAATACCACGCTGTTCTCTCTGTTCCACAAGGATACTGGCTATACCAATAAAACTAGGTTCCAAGTATCTCTCGGCCCTTAAGAAGCCCCCTAAGATCATGAAGAAGCTCCCTAAGATCAAGACACGTATTGCCAACAGACCAGAAAGGCACTGCCTTTTCTCAGCCAGCCAGCACCACTGGATCCCAGAGCTGTACACTAAGTCACACCTCAGTCCCTCTTCCCACACACTCACACTGTTGATTCAACAAAGGACTTTGACGCAGAGGTTTTCATCAGAGATAAATGCTTCCCCATGCACATGGTCTATGTGCAAAGTTATATGACCCGCAGGCAGTTGTTAAGAAAGTGCAAGGTGCACATGGATGGGCTAAAGTCCACAGGTTTTCTGGATAGGGAATCAGGACACCTGAGTATGAAGCCCTGGCAAAGTCCCCACCCTCAGCTGCAAGGTGGGAAGAGTGGCTCAACGCCCTCTAACTTTCAGGACAGACAAGACACTACATCTGACAAGTGCAAAGGCCACAGCCGTGCTCATTGCGAAAGAGCCCTGTAGCCGGGACAGCAGAGATTGAGAATAAGCTAACTGCTGCAAGCCAGGAAGCCACATCTTTTGAAAGAACGAAAAAATGCTATAGATCAGTCATCAAGTAACTTCCAATCTTATCAAAAAGCTTCCCAACACTAATCTTAGTTGTCAACCAATCAGCACACGGTCAGTAATTACTTTAAGTAATTAAGTACTTCAGCCACCTACAATAAGAGATCAGGGTTTCCTCCTCTCTAGAATGGAAACCACACCTTAAACCCATCACTTCAAACCAACTCCTTAAATTCAGTTATCAGGAAATTAAAATAACTAAAACCAAGACAAACTATGACAAGTACCTCTTCCAAGGAATCCCTATCCTTATTTCCTTATCTCCTCTATGGCTCCTCCACTGTCAGAAACCACACCCTGAAGCAGACCCTGGGGGGCCTCTGCTTCTCCCACTGTTAAGTGGTGGGCATTGTTTACTCTCCCTGAGCTTCCATCTTCTCCGCACTTCAGAGACAGCCCTGCAAGAATCAATATGAAGCAGAAAAAAACAGGTGTCAAGAGACTTTGTTAAGTGTTAAGATATTTTACAATGAAGGGACCTCAGATCCAACAACCTTCCATTTTCTAGACTCAAATCAGTTACTGGACACTCACCATTTACTTCCGCTGTTCATTCAACAGACATTTATGGGGGACCCACTCCATTCCAGGTGCTATTCCAGGCACTAAGGCCCCGACGGTGAGCAAAGCAGCCCCAGCCCACGATCTGACCCGACTGCATTACGCTGCACCACAGGAGATACACATCACGGAGCAGCACAACACTGAGCATATCCTCTTAGACCCTGCAGGCCATGTGGATGATCTGGTCTTTTTTCTAAGAGAAATCAGAAGCCACTGAAGGGTTTTAAGCAGAAGGAATGACATGCTCAGAGCATTCTGGCTGCCTTGTACTAGCCCTGGGCTAGGCCTGGGATATGGCAAGAACAAATGCAGGCTCTTCCTCTACAAAATTGAGGGGGGGAGGGGCAGGGTCACCAGGAAGTCATCATTTGTCACACAGTGTTATTATATGCTACAGCAGGGTGCCGTGGGAGCCTATGGGGGAACAATCTACAAATGCTGGAGATACGGTGCCTAGAGGAAAGACAAAACACAGCCCCAGAAGGGACACAAAATAAAAAATATCTCAAAATAGTGAAAGTCACTAATTCCACATAACAAACTTTAGTGCCACAAAAAGAGACAGCATATTCTCCTGAATTTATTAACTTGTTTTCCATAAATATTTCATTACTCAGAAATGTATCAAAAGCACAGATTTCTCTTGACCTAGTTATCAAGCTTATACAAGAGTGAGTGAGAATCATTGCATTCAATAAACACGAATTTAATTACATTCATTAATCTTTCTTTCATCTCTAATAAGATGATTTTCAAACAAAACTCTGACTGAGGCCAAACATACAAATTTCTTCTGATTACTCAAGTAATTGTCTTAACCTTCAAATAAAATCTTATAATAGAAATATTTAAATCCTAAAGAGGAAAAGTATAATGTTGTATTAGTTCACATTAAAGACCCTCTATTTACATGGAATCACAGAACAAGGAACAGAAAGAACTTGGGAAAGCAGCCTTCATTTCCCGGACCAGCCGGAGTCAGGGCCCACCCTCAGGGTTACTCCATCCTCTCACTCACCAATAGCCAGTTGCTTTTGTGGGAGTCAAGGCTTGCATCTGTAGTCCCAACAAAGGCTGAGTTCTAAATAATCCAATCAAGAAATGGGTAGAGGATATGAACAGACATTTCTGCAAAGAAGATAACCAGATGGCCAACAGACATATGAAAAAGTGCTCCACATCACTCGGCATCATGGAAACACAAGTTGAAACCACAATGAGATACCACCTCACACCAGTCAGAATGGCTAAAATTAACACGTCAGGAAATTACAGATGCTGGAGAGGATGCAGAGAAAGGGGAACCCTCCTACACTGTGGGTGGGAATGCAAGCTGGTGCAACCACTCTGGAAAACAGCATGGAGGTTCCTCAAATAGAGCTACCCTACGACCCAGCAATCGCACTACTGGGTATTTACCCTAAAGATACAAATGCAGTGATCTGAAGGGGCACGTGCACCCAAATGTTTATACCAGCAATGTTCACAATAGCCAAACTATGGAAAGAACCTAGATGTCCATCAACAGAGGAATGGATAAAGAAGATGTTATATATATATATATACACACACACACATACATACATACAATGGAATACTATGCAGCCATCAAAAGAAATGAAATCTTGCCATTTGCAATGACGTGGATGGAACTAGAGGGTATTATGCTTAGCGAAATAAGTCAATCAGAGAAAGACAATGACCATATGATCTCCCTGATATGAGGAAGTTGAGAGGCAACATGGGGGGTTTGGAGGGTAGGAAAAATATAAATGAAACAAGATGGGATCGGGAGGGAGAAAAACCATAAGAAACTCTTAATCTCACAAAATAAACTGAGGGTTGCCAGGGGAAGGTGTGTGCTATGGTGAGTGCTATGAAGTGTGTAAACCTGGCGATTCACAGACCTGTACCTCTGGGGCTAATAATACCTTATATGTTAATAACAAATTAAAAAAAAAAAAAAGGCTGAGTTCTGCCTGCCACCTGGGGGTTCCTACTAGCCACTGCCACCAAGGACATCTGAGTTTTAATATACTCCTTGTGCAATAACTCACATAACTTTCATAGACAATTAATAGCCCCCCAAAACATCCTACAGGCCCTCTAACAATGGCTGAAGAGAACATTATTCCAGCTCACGATTACTGGGTTTTCATGTATGAACCCTATGCTAAGACCCATTCTGCATCAACTCCTTGAAGCCTTTCAGGAATGGAGGTAAGTGCCATCACACTTCCTGTATCAATAAGGAAACAGAGGAGTGGTCACTTGCCCAAAGGCATGAGAGGTGAGTGGTAGAGTCAGGACCCAGACCCGCACTGGCCTGACTCCAGAGTCTTTAAGCTCTGCCCTATCACTCTGATGTCAGGAGATAAATCTCCTGTAAAGAACATAAAGAACTAAAAATCGGTAGAAATACCGTGGGATGATTTGCCATTCTGGGTCTTCATGGCCTCTGCTCTCCTCCATAAGTGCACATGAAATAAGCCTGCCTTGTGCCTCCTCTTGGGGAAAAGTCATGGAATTGATCAGCGCAGGCGATCCAAAGAATACAAGGTGCTCACAATGGTGCAGGGTGGGAAACTACCTTCGGGAAGAGCTCATGTGAAAAAGGAGGAGGAAACGTGTGTGGAGAAACCCATAGCTTGCGGCCAACAGGGCCTATGAGGGGTGTCCCTAGGACTCCTTGAGCATTTTGTGACTTCAGAGCTGGTTTCTCGGGTACCGTGACCATCACCTTCACCACCCCACTAGCACCATTACCATCACACTAGAACCCAGAGAAAACAGACAAAGAGGTGCTTCTCAGTGCTCCCTAAGAACCGTGGCTAAGAACCATGAGCAGTCTGTAAGCGTCAACTCTCTGTCAGGCCCCATGCTAAACATTCCACTGCATCATTTCACTGAATCTTCAGTAAACCAGTACACCAAGATTCTCAGAGAGGGAGACACTTGCCCAAGGCCTTGTGTATCGAAGAACCGGAATCTGAGCCCAGGTCTGCCTGGCTCCAGAGCGTGAATCTGCTTGGCCATTTCATTCAAGGTCTTCTGTCATAGTCAGTCGCCTTCTGGTCACCTTCCGTTTGCATGTGGTTCTTCCACCAACCATGAGCTCCTCAAAGGCAGGCACAGAACTCCTTCATCTCCATATGCCCAGCATCCAGCAAAGGGTTTAGCGCAAAGCAGGAACTCAGCAAGGCTGGTGAGTGATTGCCCACATAAAAGAAGTAAAACCCCCTCTCCTTTTAAGAAAGTGGCCCTAAAAATGCCCCAGGATGCCCCTCACAGAACCCACCCAACCAACTGCCCACTACCCCCGGTCAAAATCCACAGACCACCTACTCAGCTCCCGTGAGCCTGTTCCTCCACAAACCCACTCCAAGGGAAGGATGAGCAGCCATTCTTCTGAGGAAAGGCAAGGTGGGCTTCAGCAAGTGTGAGCAGTTCATTTTTAGAGTCATGCTTTTTTCTGCTTCCCCCTCTTGTCCTGGAGCCTCTGGAGAAATATTTCTTTTCTCTCCCATCTCCAAGACTTTTTGGACAAGTATCACCAGCCATACCCAAAGCCTATAGCTAGTGTATGGCACAAAACACACCTGTCTCAGAGTCAGCACTCAAATACTTGGAAAGTGAAGGAACAGAGCCCAGAGACTGGGTTTCACCAGAGACCTGACAGCTTATCAGTAAGAGCTTGCCAACATTCGGCAGCCGTGATGGAGAGGAGGTCCATCACAATGGCCAAAAAGAACATACCCTGAAGTCTCAGCGGCAAAGAAAGCAGGAGAGTTTCCCTGTGCAGGGAGCAGCCGCAGACATAAAGCAATGCGTGCCATTAACACAACGCACACTCCGACCAAGGCAGGCATTCAATGAAAGTCAAGGGAACACAAGCGGGAGTGGTCACTTGTGCAGAAAACAGCAGAGCAGGTTTCACAAAGGAGGGGATATTTGAGCTGGGAAGCCATTCCCAAATCACCCGAGGAGAAGTCATTGCTTCCAGCCTGAGCGACCCCCATACTGCTCACCACCTCAACATCGGGCCCACCATACTGTTCTACGATTGGTGGCTTGTGTGCCTGTCTCCCTGCACAGTATGTGGGCATCTCAAGGGCAAGGACTTTGGGCATTGCCCACGGCTCGCCCTCAACTGCCCAGTAAATACCTCCTGACAAAGAAGAGAAGAGTTTCCATCCGGTTTTTAACAACACAGCAGCTACCCCGTCCTGAGCATCTACTACAAGCTGCTATCGCTGCGAGTACTTGGTATGCATGATCTCATCTCCTCCACACAAAAACCCCAAAAGGCAGACTTTTTTTTTTTTTAAAGGTTTTTTTTAAAGATTTTATTTATTTGACAGACAGAGATCACAATCAGGCAGAGAGGCAGGCAGAGAGAGAGAAGGAGGAAGCAGGCTCCCTGCTG
Organism: Enhydra lutris kenyoni; assembly: GCF_002288905.1. NCBI lineage: Eukaryota > Metazoa > Chordata > Mammalia > Carnivora > Mustelidae > Enhydra > Enhydra lutris. The sequence goes on along the minus strand of NW_019154097.1, from coordinate 31,829,447 downwards.
AGCAGAGAGCCCGATGCGGGGCTCGATCCCAGGACTCTGGGATCATGACCCGAGCCGAAGGCAGAGGCCTTAACCCACTGAGCCACCCAGGCGCCCCCCAAAAGGCAGACTTTATTAACATCATCCATTTTGCAGATAAGGAAAGTAAAATTCAGAGAGATTAGAGATATTGTCCCAAGTCATGCAACCAGTAAGTAACAGCTGAACTTTGAGTCAAGGGCTGAATGGAAAATCAGTTTTCAATTACTAGTAAACAAATCCCTTTTCCTTTCTCTTTCTGTCATCTGCCTTGCATCCAGATCCGTGGATTGCCTGTAATCTACTGTTCAATGGGACCAAAGCCATTTGTTTCCCAGAAAAGAAAAAGGGATGTCCCTTACTACTCTTCTCAACAATGACTGCTCACCAGTACTGAGTAAACATCATGGTGGGGAGGAGTGGAGGGCATAAGGACAAAACTGCTTACAACATCAATCAAAAACATTTATTAAGAAGGAACTGTATGTACCAATTGGAATATTTTCCAATGTTGAAACAATTTCCAAAACAGATCAAGTGACTAGACTAAGGAAAAAGAGTATGTACAGACACTATTCTTTGTGTAAGAGAAAGAATATATAATAAACAAGAAAATGGTAATAGTAGTTGCCCCTAGGGAAAAGGACTGGCAGCTTGAGGCAAGAAAGACCCTTTTTACAATTTGTTCCCCTCTGGACTACTTGCCTTTCAAAAGAGAATCCATGTGTGATTTTTTTTTTTTTTTTTTTTACTTCTTAAAAAAAATTTAAATTAAAAACACCATTTAAAGACACCACGTGGGGCGCCTGGGTGGCTCAGTGGGTTAAAGCCTCTGCCTTCGGCTCGGGTCATGATCCCAGGGTCCTGGGATCGAGCCCCACATCGGGCTCTCTGCTCAGCAGGGAGCCTGCTTCTCCCTCTCTCTCTCTGCCTGCTCTCTGCCTACTCGTGATCTATGTCTGTCAAATAAATAAAAAAATCTTTAAAAAATAAAAAAATAAAAAATAAAGACACCACGTTTTGCCAAGCCTCTCTCATATGCTCACATACATATAACAGCAACCATGAAAGTATGTATGCTTATGAACGAAAACTGGATGAACTTAATCTGTAGTAAGACAGGACTGTGAAACAGCTTTTGTCTTCTATGCTGAGGTTCACCAGTTTCAATAAAATGCTGCAATATGTTTTGGCAAATAAATCAATAGAATTTTGAAGACAGAGATACAACATACATAGAAGCATCAGGGGCAATTTGCCACACCTTCTTCCTAAACTCCTTTATCTGTTCCTTCAACAACTATTTAATGAGCAACTACTGTGTACTAGGCAAAGTGCTAGACAGATTTTTTTTCTTTTAAGAGAACTAAACAGGTCATTAATTTCTTCCCTCCTGACTTTCAGGAAAATATGGACAGCATGCTAATGAGAAGAATGTCAGAGCAAGGACCACCCTTGATGTTCGTGTCTAACACCGTCCTCATTCAACCTAGAAAATGGAGGACTGGGGAAGGGATTTGTTCAAGGTTACATAAGAAGTAAAGGCCTCAGAATTACCAGTCCTGCTCTCCCTACATGCTTCATGCTGTTCAGTGGTGTTGAAAGATGAGCATGCAGGGCGAGGAGAAATGTACCCTAACACTCAGTGCCTGATATCAGATGCTTTCACATAACCTAGGTCATTTATTCTTCATAACCTCTCCAGGTGGGCATGATTATCCTTGCTTCACAAATAAGGAAAAAAGCTTTGAAAAGCTGAGAAACTGGTGCTTCCAACACAGACCTGTCTGACTTGCAAGCCAGAGCCTTCGCCCTCCTTACTGAATAGGAAAATCGATTTTAAAAGGTAGCCTGGGGGATTTGGGCCTGCCTGGGTGGCTCAGTCAGTTGAGTGTCCAACTCTCGATTTCAGCTGAGGTCATGATTGCAGGGGTCCTAAGCTTTAGCCCCACCTCAGGCTCAGCGTGGAGTCTGCTTGAGAATCTCTCTCTCCCTCTGCCCCTCCCCGCCCTCATACTCTCTCCCTCTCTCTCTCTGTCTCTCTCTCTCAAATAAATAAATAAGTAAATAAATCTTTAAAAAACTAAAAAATAAAAAGGTAAACTGGGGCCGGATCACAGAAAGCCTTGGTTTTAATATTTTCCATTAATGAAGTTTCTCTCTCAACCCTGGATGTTGTCACTCCAATAATAACAATCAAAAAGCTGACCCCCTCATTATTCAATGCATGTTCTAACTTCTGTGTGCCACCAAGTTTGGGCTTTCCTTTGAACCCACAGATGGTTATCCAGAGGGCAGCAATCTCTGAGAACCGTTTACACAGTTTCTGCTAGGACGGAAAGGGACATCCGACATATTGCTTCTAGACCCTCTGGGTGCCTGCCATATAAACACAGGCCCCAGTAAGGACCCGTCCCTGAGATCCCATCCCATGATGCCACTGGGTCACCGCCACACCAGATGAGTGGCAGGGACAGAGGTCAGCCCCATGTTGGTTGGCCTCTAAAAGTTTCATAGCTTCTAAAGTAAAGAAAAATTCAAGCCAGTGTAGGAGAAGCCTCCTCCTGCCTTGTCTCAGTCCATGCAATGCAGGTAGGAGAAATGACAGTTTGGAACGGTCAAACTGCCAGTGCATAGAGGTACTGTGTGCCAAAAGGTCACACACATGGGTACAGGACATCTTCAGGACAGGAGAGAGCCCTCTCAGCTTCATTTCTTCTCCCTGCCCCTGTAGGAAGCTAGTGAAATTCTCACATCCCCTTCTTTTTTGTGTCTTCTTCCTGGAATGTGGTAAAATCAGAGTTCCTACTTGGATGGGGAGGGGAAATTCCATAAGGCTCAAGCCTAAGTGTTATGATCCAGTTCAGAGTCCTCAATGGGGTTGGGGTCTAAAGGTCAGCAAACAAATGTTCCTCACTTTCCACCTGCCATTGCTCCCTGCCACAGCTCCCTCAGAGGTCTTGATCCAAGTCAGATCGGAGACTGTCTCTTGGGGACATTCTGCCACAAACCTCATCCCAAACTCAAATAAGAAAATGGTCTGCTAATTAGAAATACACCAAATCCAACCTCCCCTTTAAAACCTCAGTCCCTGAATCCAACATCCCCATCGGCAAAGAGGAAGGAGACTCATAACTTTACCCCAGCACTTGCTCGGTAAGCATTTTTCCATCCTATCCTCACAGGGCCCCTGGGAGGCACACAAGGCAGGTAGCATGACGGTCCATGCTCAGATGCTCGTTTTGCAAAGGAAAACACAAAGCTTGGAGAGTTGAAAGACTCTCTGGGGGTTACACAGAGGCAAAAGCTTCTGAGCCCTCATTTCTGTTCTTCCCCCTCACCGGGCTGCCATGTCAGTCTTTTGGAGACTGCCATTACTAAGATCTGCAGCAGCATCTGGTACCAGGACCCTTCAAGCTTCACACTAACTACTCTTCCAGCAAGCAACATTTCTCAACCACATTTCTAATCATCCAAAGAATGCCAGCCGCCGACCCCAATCAAGTCATGCCCCCAGCAACAGCAACAGCAACAGGGAAAGCCCCAGAGACATGAAAAACGACGCGCCCCACTTAATGCACAGTGTGGCAGAGAAGCCGCCAGCCTAATAACCGGGGCGGCAGACACCCAAATCAGCCTCAGGAGAGGCACAGGCAGGCCTGGCCGGCCCCTCTGGCCCGGCAGCAACCCTCGAAGCCTCCAGAATCTTCAGAGAGCCCAAAGCTCCTGCGCCCACCCCAAAAACCCCTAGACAACGGAGAGCGCTGCGTTCCCTTCTCCAGGGACCACTCACCCTCCGCCCGCTCCACACCTGGGGCACCGCTTCCGGACCTGCAACCACTCGGGGCCCCGCCCCCCGCCTCTGCAGGTCTCCCTGGCCCCGCCCTTTGCACCTGTGGTTTCCTCAGGCCCGGGCTCTCCAGAAGCTCCGGCCTCACCTGGCAGCCCCCTCCCACTGCCAAATCCGTGGTCCCACCTGGCCCCGCCCCCACACCTGCAGCCCCCTCTGCCCCGCTCAACTGCCTCCACCAGCCCCGCCCCCCCACACCTGCGTCCTGTCTCCACCTCCACCCCCTCACTCTCTGCCTTTCCTACCCACCCCTCACCAGACCACCCCACCTAAGGCCCCTCCGCCCGGCCCCCCGCGACCCTGAACCCGCCCGACACCACCCCTGCCCCTCTGGCCCCGCCTCCCGCCCCGAGGCCCCTCCCCGGCCCAGCGGTCCCTCCGGGTCCCGCCCCCCGCACCTGCAGCTCCCTGCGGCCCGGCCCTCAGGGCCCCGCCCCGCCCCTCCCCGCGGGCCGCTCCTCTCACCGCCCGCTCTCGCCGCCGCCGCCGCCGCAGTCCCGGCCGGTCACCTTGACGCGGGCCGCAGTCGCTGCCGCCGCCTCCTCATGGCCCTGGGAGCGGCCCAGGCGGCAGCGGCGCCTTCGCTCGGAGGCCGGGGCCGGGCCAAGCCAGGCCGGGGCCGGGCCGGGCGCAGCTGGAGCGTGGGCCGACGCGGGAGCGGAGCCGGTGCCCAGCCGCAGTAGGAACCGTCCGCTCCTGGGCCTGAGCGGCAGGCCGCGCAGCCAATGCGCTTGCGGCGCCGGACCAGTCCACCCAACCAGCTTGTCGCAGAGGCGGAGACACGCAAATCGGCTGGCTGGGCGCGCCAGTGCGCAGCCGCTGCAGCTTTGGTCCTCGCTGGCCCCGGCCTCCCCTCTAGCCTGCGGACGCCTTCTCAGCCTGTAAGGATGCTCCGCGGTCCGCACACCCCTCTCAGCGCCCCGCCACGCCCATCTCCTTCCTAGAAATACCAGTGCATCTTATTCCCCCGTACATCCAGGCCTCTTGCAATTTCCCCTTGAGAACCCTACCTAGGATTCACCGTTTTGAACAAAAAACGGTTTTGTGAGAGACATCACCTTAATGTTCATTCTTTACAACTCAGAGGCAGGCACAGAACAGAGAACGTCAGAGCCAGAAGACACCTCAGAGAGCCTGGGGTCCTACCCATTTACTTTACAGCTGGGCAAAATCAGGCTCCACGAGGTGAAGGGACTTGCCCAAGACCACACAAGTGCAAAGCGGGGAAACGAGTCTGCCTCTAGTCCCCCTGCTCCCACATCCCTTACTCCGCCAGGCACTACGAGGTAGGCAGGGAGGTGAAGTTATTTGCTTCCGGTCGCAGAGTTGCAAAGACAATCTGTGAAACCGTGGAAGTCCAGAAGCACAGTGGGGACCCCCTCCGTCCTCCCTTACTCTGATTGATTCTTGAGCATGCAGACATGGAGGTCATTTTGGCAATTTTCACATTCATTTGGAATCACCATCAGAGTATGGAAAGACTTGGTTCCTGTTTCCCAAAGCTTATGAGGAAAAAGGAGAAACAATCAAAAAGAAAGAAAAATCAGTGGAAATTAAACCATTTCTAAGTCTTCAGGGGTCTCTGAGGGAAATTTCTGCCATTTTGCACAAAGAAAATGATAATCATCAAAGAAGATACTTTTATTTTACTTCAGGAGAGCAAAAAGACAATGTATTGCAATGATTCTGCTCAAAGCCTCTCAATTCAGAAAGGCACAGGGCTGTGGTTGAATGCAAAAGCTGGGGGTGCCTGGGTGGCTCAGTCATTAAGCGGCTGACTTTGGCTCAGGTCCTGATCCCAGGGTCCTGGGATTGAGCCCCTGCATCAGGCTCTCTGCTCAGCGGGAAGCCCACTTCTCCCTCTCCCACTCCCCCCTGATTGTGTTCCCTCTCTTGCTTTGTCTCTCTCTGTCAAATAAATAAAATAAAATATTTTTTAAAAATTAATTAAAAAAAAAAAAAAAAGAAACCTGGAGAGACAGACTTACCTGAGTCCAAACTCTGGTTCTGCCACCAGCTAGCTGTATGCAGGCAAGCAAGTTACTTAATATCTCTGTGACTCAGTTTCTTTATTGAAAACTGAGTCTGGTGAAAATCAGAAAAGCCATTGGGAGGATTAAATGAGATGCTATGTGGAAGAACGCCTGGTACCTAAGAGGAGCTCAGTAAACATTAGTTATTTTTCTTTCTACCTCTGGGTGTAGAGCAAGCACGGAAGGCATTTAGGACAGTGTTTGCAATATACGCTTGCTAAATGGCATTTATTATTTTTATTATGCTTGTGCATAGATTCTAAGTTTTCTTCGGTGAACATATTCTTTGCAATACATCAAAAAGTTATTGTAAACCCAATTGCAAAATGAGAAGAGGATCTGAAGAGATAGTTCCCCAAGAAGATATACAAATGGCTAATGCGCATGTGGAAAAGTTCCACACTATCACCTGCCATCAGGGAAATGCAAATCAAAACTCCAATGAAGGGTGCCTGGGTGGCTCAGTTGGTTAAGCAACTGCCTTCGGCTCGGGTCATGGTCCCAGAGTCCCGGGATTGAGTCCCACATGCAGCTCCCGGCTCCACAGGGAGTCTGCTTCTCCCTCTGATCTTCTCCCCTCTCATGCTCTCTCTCACTGTCTAGCTCTCAAATAAATAAAAATAAAATCTTTTAAAAAACTCCAATGAGATACCACTTCAAACCCATTAGGATGGCTAAAACCAATAAGATGGACAATAATAAGAGCTGGTGAGGAGTGGAGAAATTGGAACTCTCATACCCTGCTCGTAAGAATGCAAAATGGTGCGGCCACTTTGGAAAACAGCCTGGCCGTAGCTTAAAGGGTTAAACTTGGAGTTACCGTATGACCCAGCAATTCCACTCTCAGATATATACCCAAAAGAAAACATATGTCTATACTCTTGTCCATTAATATTCATAACAGCATTATTCATAATATCCAAGAAGTGGAAATAACATAATGTCCATCAACAGATGAATGGATAACTAAAATGGGGCATATCCATATAAGGGAATATAAAAAGAAGTGAAGTTATGATACATGCTACAACAAGGTTGAACCATGACAATATGCTGAATGAAAGAAGTCAGATCACATCTGATTCCACTTTATATGAAAAGTCTAGAACAGGCAAATCTATAGAGACAGAGAGTAGATTAGTGGTTTCTAGGGCTGGGGGGATGGAAGAATTGGGGTAATGGCTAAGGCACACGAAGCTTCTTTTTAAGATGATGAAAATGTTCTAAAATTGATTGTGGGGATGGTTGTACAACTCTGTGAATATACCAAAAGCCATTGCATTGTACACTTTTCATGGATGAGTTATATAGTATATGGATTAAAGATTTTTTTAATTTATTATTATTTTTATTATGTTATGTTAGTCACCATACAGTATGTCATTAGTTTTTGATGTAGTGTTCCATGATTCATTGTTTACGTATAACATCCAGTGATCCATGCAGTATGTGCTCTCCTTAATATCCCTCACTGGGCTAACCCATCCCTTGACCCCCATCCTTTCTCAAACCCTCAGTTTGTTTCTCGGAGTCCACAGTCTCTCATGGTTTGTCTCCCCCTCTGATTCCCTGCCTTCATTTTTCCTTTCCTTCTCCTAATGTCCTCCTTGCTATTCCTTATGTCCCACAAGTAAGTGAAACCATATATCTTAATAAAGCTGTTTTAAAAAAAGTTATGATGGGGTGCCTGGATGGCTTAATCACTTGAGCATCCAACTCTTGATTTCAGCTCAGGTCATGATATCAGGGTCATGAGATGGAGCTACACATCAGGCTCCACAATCAGCAGGGAGTCTGTTTGAGATTCTCTCTCTCTCTCCTTTTCCCTCTGCAACCCCCCACTCTCTCATTAAAAATAAATAAATCTTTAAAAAATAAAAATTTAAAAGTTCAGTTATCATAAAGTCTGATCAATCATGTCATTCCCATGCTCAAACAGAATGTAACAGAATATGAGAGGATCCAAGCTGCAGCCAGTAGAGTTTGGATTGCCTACCATCAACGTGTGATACACTGGTGTGTATGTGTAACCACACTGGTGGGGTGCTCTCATCATCTCATGTGTTTGAGTCACTCTCAATGAGGGAAAGGAACTTTTGAACCACCGGAGAAAAGGAGGCCTGGAGAAGTCATCAAGTGGCAATCTCCTAGGCCAGTGCCTCTGTCTTGACTTGTACTTCATGGAGAGTTAAGCTTTAGGATGGTTCAAAGAGCTGTTTTCATTAGAGATGCTAGTCAATAGGGAAGCTGTGATATACAGACTCTAGAATGGCCCCCACATCCTGCACCTCCTGATGTCCTTGGCCTTCATGATCCCCTTTCCTGCGTGTAGGGAGGATCTGACTTGTTTCTAACCAGTAGAATAATGCAAGTTTTTTAGGATGTATGTGATTATGTTACATAAGATTATGACCCATCTTGCTGGGAGACTCTCCTGCTGCCCTTGAAGACACAAACTGCCATATTGTCAGTTGCCCTAGAGGGAAAACCACTCAGCAAAGAACTGAGAGCAGCCTCCAGCCAACAGCCAGCAAGAAACTGGGGCCCTCAGTCCAGAAGCCTGCAAGGAACTAAATGACGCCAACAATCACATGAGCTTAGAAGCACACCCTTCCCCTGCCAAGCCCCGGATGACACTGCAGCCCTAGTCAACGTCCTGACTACAGCCTTGTGAGACCCTGACGCAGAGGGCCCAGCTAAGCTGAGCCAGATTCCTGACCTACAGAAACTTTGAGAGAATAAATGTGAGTTGTTTTAAGCTGTTCCACTTGTGATAAAATCGTTAATGTAGGAACGCATAACTCATACAGTGGCACAACCCATCCTGTCCCAAGATGGTGCCCAAGAGGCAGCTTCTGTGCAGAAGCCATCCGTGCCCAGGTACAGCAAGGATTCTGGAATGCAGCGCTCCTCCAGATCCTGGGGGCTTGTGTCTTTGGGGGCACCAGGAGGCAAAGGATAGGGTGTAGAAAACAATGCCATCATTGAGGTACAGATAGCAGTGGCAATGGGGAGATGCCCCAAAGAGGAAGCAGCTATCGATGTGGGCAGTAGAGGGGAAACTGGAAGAACAGGGGTTGAGAATAAAGTTTTCAATTCAGTCAGTTCTAGAAAATAATGACGGCTTTGCCACTTCCCAGCTATATGGCCTTAGAAAGGTTTCTCATGTATCAGAAGATAATGTTTAGAGTACCTATCTTGTAGGGTTCTCCTAAGGAAAAGTTCTCCTGGTGGCCAGGAGAATGCTCCTAGTAGACCTCCCACCATTGGGAGCTTATTTGACCAAGGGCCAGCTGCTACATTATGAAACCCAAAAGCATTTGCACTAAGGCAACACTACATATGGGCTACACTCAGTACATATGGGCTCTACCCAATGATGGACCATGGCAGGGGTTTTAATGCCAGCCTGCCCCAAGGTGGCCGTGGGACTCCTCTGGTAATCATCTTTGGTTCAAGGACTCCCCAGCAGCCTCACTGAACCTCCTTTAGACTGCATGATGGCATGGGATGCTTCTACACACTTCCTTCCCTCTCTTCTTCACTTGGGGTCAGATTTGCATCATAGTCTCATGATTCTCTCAACCTTCCTCAGCTCCCTGCCCATTTCCTCTAATAAGATCATCTCATGTTGAATCCTGTACGGCCTCTACTTCTCAGTGAATCTGGACTGACACAAACAGTACCAGGAGTGGTCAGGAAAAATAGATACTTAGGATGCAGATTTACCCACTGCCCACTTACCCACTGCCCACTTACCCACTTACCCACTTACCCACTGCCTAGCAGGCAGAGGTTGCTCTTCTAAGGAAACACGGGAAGTCCTTGGGACAAGATGATGGCTCAAATGTTAAAGATTTCACCATTGGTGACCTGGGGAACTATCTCTGGGGAGGAGAATCCTGGGATGGGTGTTGTGATGCCAGCATTTTAAAATATATGGGAAGAGGGGCACCTGGTTGGCTTATTCAGTAAAGCCTGTAACTCCTGATCTCAGGATCATGAGTTCAAGCCCCACGCTGGGTGGAGAGTTTACTTTTAAAAGGTTTTTAAATAAAATATATGGGAAGAACAGTACCTACAAAAAGAGAGGAAGTTGGTTGGTTACAGCCAAGTTGTATTACAGAAGGATAATGAGAGACTGAGGGTTGTCAAGGGACAGTTAATGGCTAAGGTTGAGAGCCAGGGAACTCTGGAGGCAGCTTCCAAGGAGGTCCTCATCACCTGTGTTGGTGGAAGGACAGACACATTGAGTGGCAGGCTGAAGATCTAATTGTTAGAATCTAGAGCTCCAGAAATGTTTGGAGTTGTTGACTTGGTCAGCCAAGATGAGTCTGTTGGATGAAGGTCAGGGCCACAGTGGAGAAAACCTAGGATCCTAAAACATGGGACCGGAACATCTGGATGTATGTTCCTAAGGATATTGACTCTATGACGTGCACCCCAGGGCTCTCTGGGCTTGCCAAGCTAGAACACCTTTCCTTGGTAAGAACTGGACCCACCACAGTGCTGTTATCAGAAGAAGCCCTTCCCCAGAGGCAACAGGTGCCCCCACCTCCTCCCCAGCCTCCCAGGCTGGTAACTAGGGCTCAAACCCATCAGAACCTGGCTGGGGAATGCATCAAGCCTGATAAGGTAAAAAATAAATGATATACCTGAAAAATGCAAGAATTAGCTAGCCAGCATGTGCTGAGAGAAGCCAGGGGAGTACCTCTGGGATAGGATTTTGTGGATCTTTGTCAAGGAAGCTGGAATGCAAGACCAGGCAAGCAAGAATTCATTGACTCAAGGGGCACCTCGGTGGCTTGGTCAGGTAAACATCTGACTCTTGGTTTTGGATCATGTTATGATGTCACGAGTTGAGTTGTGAGTTTGAGCCCTGCATCTGACTCCGTGCTCAGCTGGGAGTCTACCTGAAGATTCTCTCCCTCTGCCCCTCCCCCAACTCCCTCTCACATGAGCTCTCTCTCTCAAATAAATAAATTAATTAAAAAAATACTTCATTGAGTCGGGAACATGTTCTTAAGACACTTTCTTTACCATGCTAGCGAGGATCCCAGCTACTAGAGTGGCTCAGAGAAGCCTGGAAAAAATAATGGTCCACTCTCGGTGGCATGGAAACACCTGAATTGCCCTAGTCGTTGGTAGAAGTGGGCATGCTGAAACAGACATACAGTGATCCTCACCATTAACGTTTTCCACCTTTGCAAATTAGCCTATTGCTAACATTTGTTTGTAAAGGTCACTCACATTGAGTTGCCTGATGGGCCCGTTCCTGGTAGAGGTGACACAAGGTGACATGCTACCTTCGTGTGCAGCCCTCACACGGTACACAGGTGTCCTTTTGGCAGACTGTCCAGCACCATCTTTTTCATTTTTGTGCTTCTTTGGGTGATTTCACTGTTTAAAATTGATCTCTGGGTATAGTGATGGAGAGCTGTAGAGCATCCCCAAGCACAGGAAGGCTGTGCTGGGCCTGAAGACAAAGAGCATGTGTTAGGTAAACAGTTCCCGCACGAGTTCGAGTGCTGTTGTTCATGAGTTCAATGTCAACACATCAACAATACAGTTGATGTTCGCACAACATGCTTTTGCACCGCACAAGTCCACTTATGCATGGATTTTTAAAATGATACCGTCCCATACTGCACATGTATTTTCTTTATGATTTTCTTAGTAACATTTTCTTTTCTCCAGCTTCTGCTACTGTAAAAATACAGTTTATAATACATATAACCTACAAAATATGTGTTAATTAACTGTTTATGTTGTTGGTAAGGTCAACAATAGGCTATTAGTAGTTAAGTTTTTGGAGAATCAAAAGTTTTGTGTGGATTTTCCACTGCACAGGGATCAACAGCCCTAAGTCTTGTGTTGTTAGGGGCAACTGTATATATCAAGTAAGGGGTCTGTAAACATAAATACACATAAAATGAGGTTAAAGGTGGATTGGCTGACAAAACGTGACCAGTGACTTGCAGGAACCTAACTCCATATTTCCCCCTAGGAAAGATGGTTTAGTATTCATTAACCTAGTGTTCACAGTGACACTATAGGGCATCACTCCTGCAAATAACTAGAGTTAGCTCTACTTCTCATTGATAGAATGAGAATCTAGCTAGTAACCCTTCTAGCAGGGAATGCTGGGGGTTGTAGTTCCCCTAAGTGTGCAGACCCTTCACACATGGGAGAGCACAGAAGGGGAATGGTATTAAGTTGCTGACAGAGAATCTGGCACAGTATGTTCAATTATTTAAGTGCTTCAGAAAAATATTAACAGTTTCCCTAAGTTTTACAACATACATCCTTCGTTAATTAGTCTCTTCTCAAAGAATATCATTTCACATATGGCTTAAAGACCTTAATATCATGAGGAAACATGTGATGATGGAATGAAGGAGCTCCTATTCCTTGGGCTGAAGAGACAGGGAAGCAGAGGTTCTGATCACCAGTGACAGTGTGCGGGTGGGAGGGGAGGATCCCCACACCAGCAAGACATTCTCTGACACTGGCTGGGTGTCCTACAACTCAACTCCATACTGATACCAGCTACCCAGAGATCCCATCAGATCCCACAGGCTAAGGGCTCAAGACTGCTCCCTACTTCAGCCGCCAGGCCAGGTGACACCTGTGCTTCAGACCCACTGGCCGTAAATCAAGGGTTCCCAAGACCCCCTCCTTGAGTTCAGTTAATTTGCGAGAGTGGCTCACAGGACTCAGGAAACCAGTTTACTCACTAGATTGCTGGTTTATTACAAAGGATAATAAAGAATACAAGTCAAGGGGCATCTGGGTGGCTCTGTAGGTTAAGCCTCTGCCTTCGGCTCAGGTCATGATCTTGGGATCCTGGGATCAAGCCCTGCATCGGGTTCCCTGCTCAGCGGGGAGTCTGCTTCTCCCTCTTCCTCCTGCTCATGCTCATTTTCTCAAATAAATAAAATCTTTTAAAAACAAACAAACAAACAAACAAAAAGGATACACATAGTTAGATGAAGAGACACCTAAGTCAAGATCCTAAATGAACAAATAAATCTCTGTCCTTGTGAAGTTTAGGGGCCAATACAGGGCCATGTGGAAGTGTTCTGATCCTTCTTTTTTGTTTTTTGTGGGTTTTTTTTTTCCATTTTTGTTGTTGTTGTTTGTTTGTTTTTTATGGAGGTTTTATTACATAAGTATAATTGATTAAATCACTGGCCACTAGTGATTGATTCAATCTCTAGCCTCTCTCCTTCTTAAAATAGAAAGTGGGACTGAAAGTTCTCATCTCTAAAGGGGTTTCCCAAAGTCATTTAATGACTATAAACTCAGTTGTGTTTGAAAGAGGCTTGTTAGGAATAATAAAACATACATTTCACCCTATGGCTCTGAAGCATTTTTTTTTTAGGAACTAAAGATAAGAGACCAAATGCTCCCCTTGTTCTTCCAGCTTGGGAAATTCCAAATCTTTTGGGAGCTGTGGGGCTGGAACCATGGATGAAGAAAAAATATGTATGAAAAATATATTTTGGTTATCTGAATGACCAAATACGTATTTCTTAGGAGTCACAATATCATGGAAAGATTCTAGGTTATCAGAACCTAAAAGTTCAGCAAAGAAGCCCGATGAAGCTGGTCCAGAGAATTGTGAGAAAATCAACTGGTTATTGTTTCAAGGCACTAAGTTTTGGGATGGTTTGTTACATAGCAATAGAGAGCCAATACAAGTATCTTCATGCTCTGTGCACATTACATGACTCTTCCCAAAGCCCTCTGTGAGCATCTTCCAGTCCTTTTTTTTCCAGATCGCTGACCATCTAGCCAAACCATTAGCCACTGCCCATGAATCTGTATATAGCACAGCTGCACTTCCGGTCATCTCTCACCTGCACGAAATGGACAGCTAAGTATCGGGCACTGGAAAGTTTTGCCGTTACACCATCTTTTCAAAGACGTTCTTGAACTTGGCTGTGATTTTCAGCAGTCTGTTTCCAGCAGGTGCGGGCATGAGTGTAGCTTGAGGTTCCAAGTTTGGATTGAAGTGGAGGAGGCAATATGGTAGGAATGAGTGTTATGAGTATTTGAGTCACCTACTCATAGAACTTACTTCTGGACATTCCCAAGTTCAATCTCATATCCCATTTCTACTTAATGATGGATTGCTGCTTATCTAGGCAGCTCAGTCATTTGGTGACTGAGTGTTCTAGTATTAAGAAATAGAGATTAAAACATTTCTTTAAAAAGATTTATTTATTTCAGTGGCGCTTGGATGCCTTAGTGGTTTAAAGCCTCTGCCTTCGGCTCAGGTCATGATCCCAGGGTCCTGGGATTGAGCCCCGCATCGGGCTCTCTGCTTAGCAGGGAGCCTGCTTCCTTCTCCTCTCTCTCTCTCTCTGCCTACTTGTGATCTCTTTCTGTCAAATAAATAAATAAAATCTTAAAAATAAAATAAAATATACAAATTTTAAAAAAAGATTTATTTATTTCAGAGAGAGAGTATGCATGTGCAAATGGGAGAAGGGACAGAAGAAGAGAATCTTCAAGCCTGTGCCCGCTGAGTGTGAAATCAGACATGGGGCTCTATCTCACAACCCATGAGATCACGACCTGAGCCAAAACCAAGAGTCCGAGGCTCAACCAACGGAGTCACCCAGGTTCTCCAGAACATTTTTTTTTTAAGATTTTATTTATTTATTTGACAGACAGAGATCACAAGTAGACAGAGAGGCAGGCGGAGAGAGAGGAGGAAACAGGCTCCCCGCAGAGCAGAGAGCCTGATGCGGGGCTTGATCCCAGGACTCTGGGATCATGACCTGAGCCGAAGGCAGAGGCTTTAACTCACTGAGCCACCCAGGTGCCCCTCACCAAAACATTTTTTATTTTATTTTATTTTTAAGATTTATTTATTTGAGAGAGAGAGAGAGAGAGAGAGAGAGAAAGAGCAAGTGTGGGGGGAGGGGCAGAGGGAGAGGGAAAAGCAGACTTCCCGCTGAGCAGGAAGCCCATCAGAGGGGCTTGATCCCAGGACCCTGAGATCACAACCTGAGCCAAAGGCAGATGCTTAACTGACTGAACCACCCAGGTGCCCCCCAAAACATTTTTTTAAATGGAGGTAATAAATAATAGTATCTACCTCACAGAGTTTTTCTGAGGATTCAAGGAAATAACGCATGAATAGTACTAAACATATTGTCACCTGGTGAATGTTTTATAAATGACAGCTTTAAGTGACGGTGCTGCCAGTAGTAGTAGCAGCTTCCTCTGCGGGTCTGCTGAAAACTAATGTGTGAACATGTCATATTTCAGCGTGCCACTTGTATCCCACCGAAATTTAATGTGGCAGCATTCCAATTCTATATCTTAGTCTTATATCTTAGCAACTGTGAGTCAATAGTAGATTCAGATCCACTTTTCCTGTGTTCCAAAGTCAGGTTTCTAGTGGGACAAGGCTGAGGGTCGGCCCCATGCCATGGTGAAGTCCCCAAGGCAGTCTATCCTTAGAGCCAATCGGCTGACCTTCCCCTGATACAAACCTTACTCTCTGTTGCAATATTCTCTATGAAAATGCCTTTTCACCTTTGGCATTTCTATAGTAGACACTCCTGTAAGTACTCACTGCGCTGAGTTCTACTGCCTCCCCATGGACACAGGCTAAAATCTGAATTTCTAAGTATGAAATAAAATACATCTCCACATGTCACCCTATCCACCCTCATCTCCTAACTGCTAGCATTGACAAAGCATTTAGTATGTTCCATCTCATGAAATACCCAGTTTCATTCAATAAATATAGATATCCACAGGTGTCATAGAGGCCATCAGGTATAAATTATTATATGACATATTATATGTTGTATGTACATGCATATACTTTAACCTAAATATCTCATACAACATATGTTCTCCTGTAAGTTGTTTTTACACACTCAACAATATGTTGTTGTTGTTGTTTGTAAGATTTTATTTATTTATTTGACACAGAGAGACACAGTGAGAGAGGGAACACAAGCGGGGGAGTGGGAGAGGGAGAAGCAGGGTCCCTGCTCAGCGGGGAGCCCAATACGAGGCTTGATCCCAGGACCCTGGGATCCTGATCTGAGCCCAGGGCAGACACTTAACAACTGAGCCACTCAGGCGCCCCAGACATGAAGGTTTATTTACACATTTATATCACCATTTTCCATGATTCCCTACTACAGCATTGTAAGAATGCTATTCATAAACATTATGGTGGCTTCCGACTTATCAATACTACAGTCACCCCCGAATGAATAAATAGATGCATCTTTTGGGATTATTATTTGTTAGACTATCTTCTTATGTTAAATTCTTTAAAGGAGTACTGCTGGGAACTCTTGATTTCGGCTCAGGTCATGATCTCAGGGTCCTGATATCGAGCCCTGCATTAGGTTTGGTGCTAAGCGTGGAACCTACTTAGGATTCTCTTTCTCCCTCTCCTCCTGCCCTTTCCTCTCACTCTCTTAAAGAAAAGTAGTACTGTCGTATCAAAAGGAGGAAAAGTAGTATTGTCGTATCAAAAGGAGCACAGAGGGGCATCTGGGTGGCAGTCAGTTAAGCATCTGCCTTCAGCTCAGGTCATGATCCCAGGGTCCTGGGATGGAGCCTGGTGTCGGGTTCCCTGTTCAGTGGGGAGCCTGCTTCTCCCTCTCCTCCTCACTTGTCACTATTTCTGTGTTGCTCTCAAATAAAGAAATAAAATCTTTATAAAAAGGAATGTACATTTAAAATTTTGAAACATGGGGGGCACCTGGGTGGCTCAGTGGGTTAAGCCTCTGCCTTCAGCTCAGGTCGTGATCTCAGGGTCCTGGGATCGAGCCCCGCATCGGGCTCTCTGCTCATCAGGGAGCCTGCTTCCCCCTCTCTCTCTCTGCCTGCCTCTCTGCCTACTTGAGATCTCTGTCTGCCAAATAAATAAATAAACTCTTAAAAAAAATTTTTTTTTGAAACATGGTAATCACCTACCTTCCAGAGATGTTACATTGACTTTTATTTCCGCAGGGTATGAATGTCTCATTTTGCACCACCTTCATCAATGCTGGGTATTTCCTCTGAGTAAGTAGGAAAATGGTCTCTCATTAGTGTTTCCATTGCTTTCTATAGAGGTAAAAACAGCTCTACTGTAAACTTATTAGTCCTGAGTATACATTCTTCTATGGTTTGCTTCTTTAGGTCCTTTCCCTTTTTAAAATTGGACCCTTCATCCTTTTAAAGTTAATTTTAAAACTCTTGCTCTGTATATTGCAAAGTTTTTCTTCTAAACTTGTAGTGGTTTTTTTGTTGTTGTTTTGTTTTTAGTAAGCATGTTTTACATCATATATAGTCAAATCTATTTTTGCCCCGAGGATTACTTCTTTTTGGTCTTACGCCCCCCCCCCTTTTTTTTAAGATTTTATTTATTTATTTGACAAATAGAGAGATCACAAGTAGGCAGAGAGGCAGGTGGGGCCGGGGTGGGGGGTGAAGCAGGCTCCCTGCTGAGCAGAGAGCCCGACGTGGGGCTCGATCTCAGGACCCTGAGATCATGACCCAAGCCGAAGGCAGTGGCCTAACCCATTGAGCCACCCAGGCAGGTGTCCCTTTTTGGTCTTACCCTTAAAAAGATCTTCCCCATTGCAAAAGCAAATAAGTCATCCCCTCCCCCCCTTTTTAAAAGTAGGCTCCAAGCCCAGCATGGAACCCAATGTGGGGCTTGAACTCACCACCCTGAGATGGAGACCTGAGCTGATATCAAGAGTTGGACGCATCACCAGCTGAGCCACCCAGTCGACCCTCACCCCCCTTTAAAAAAACCAGTTTCTTCATGGTTTCATTTTTCTATAATTAACAATTTAATTCTCCTGAATCTATTTTTTTTTTTAGGATTTTATTTATTTATTTGACAGACAGAGATCACAAGTAGGCAGAGAGGCAGGCATATTGAGAGGTGGAAGCAGGCTCCCTGCTGAGTAGAGAGCCCGATGAAAGGCTCCATCCCAGGACCCTGAGATCATGACCTGAGTCGAAGGCAGAGACTTAACCCACTGAGCCACTCAGGCGCCCCAATTCTCCTTAATCTTGTTTCTGGTCTTGTCGCCTCTTCACTCTGCTGGAACTCCTCCCTCAGACTGGGTCTCTCCCAGTCCTTTCTCCCTCTAGCAGGATATAGATTCTTAAGGGACCTTAAAACTAGTGTCAGGCAATTTTACCCCAAAGGCTGAGGTCTCCATCTGCAGGATGTGTCCACTGGTTCCAGCCAAACGAATGCAATGGATAGCCACTGGAGGACTTGTTTCATTTCAGTGCTTTCCCACAGAGCACCAGGCCTAGCAAAGTCTCGTTACAATGCAATTCTTTCCAGAGACAGCAGGAGGGAGTGGTGTCCTGGAATCCTCACGGTCAGGCCATCTGAGTTCTGCCATTCAGAACCTGACAGGCTGGCCATCTTAGTGCCAAGACAACCCCCACGTGCAGAATCCCCTGTCCCTGGGTCCTCTGTCCTCAGAGAATGCTCAGGGTTACCAGGCCCTGTCACTGGCTCTCTGGGGCGGGGTGGGGGGAGTCCATGAGGTCGTGAGCCTCCTCTGTTATCCACGCAGAAGCCCCAAGACCGATACCACCCAACTCTTCCCATCTGAGCTGTGACTATGATATCCAGAGAGTATCTGACGCTTTATAAAGGGAAACATTTCCACAAGTAAAATTACAGGCAGAGAGGTGCTGGGCTGACCTTCAGGGTGGACGTCTGCAGTCCTCACAGGCCCTGTGGCTGGTCACCCCTCCTGACTGCTGTCGCAAGTGGGGCCTTTCCACAGAGCCTGGTGGCGGGAGGTCCCCGCAGGCCCACCCTGGGGAACGGGGGACCATGCAGTGGAGGGAAAGGAGGCAACCAGTAGTTTAGTGATGGAACAGCTGATAGTCCTCCCATTTCACCACCATCCCGACCAGGGGCCCACAGGCAAGAAGGGGGTGAGCGAAGCCGCAGCATGGGGGTGCGGGGCCAGTTGTGTTGAAAGGGCAAAGACGAAGTGGGAAGAAGACCCCAGTGCTTTCCCTCTGCAAAGACAGCAGACACAGGCGGGAATCCCTTTGCTCAGTGGGTTAGGGCCAGCGGCCTGTGAGGTCAGAAAGCGGGAGCAGCCCTGAGAGCAGGGCGAGACCCGGCAGTCACTGGGTGAGGAAGCTCTCAAGGGGACTGTCTTCAGAGGAAATCCAGGTGCAACACCCATGCTCGGAGCCCAGATCTCCCCAACTAAGGGTGGTTTTTGAATTCTTACATTAATACTCAGAGAAGCGGAGGGCGCCTGCCTGACTCAGTTGGTGAAGCCTCTGCCTTCGGCTCAGGTCAGGATCCGAGGGTCCTGGGATCGAGCCCTGCATCGGCCTCCCTGCTCTGCTGGGGGCCTGTTTCTCCCTCTCCCTCTGGTGGTCCCCCTGCCTGTGCTCTCCTGCTCTCTCTCTGTCAAATAAATAGATAAAATCTTAAAAAAGGAAGACTTGGAGAAGTGGAAAGAGTGAAGCTTTGGAGTGGGAAAATAACAAAACCCACGAAAACAACTGAAACCAGCTCCCGCGACCCAGACAGGCAATGGATAGAATGACTGGCGGACACTAGCCGTTCGAGTAAGTCCCACCGAAGTAAGGCATTGGCCCAAGAAGCGTTCTTGCAACTTAAGAGATTCTGCTACCTTAGTTCCAGCAAAATGCTGTGGGAAACTGATCTCATAATAGTATTTGTCAAAGCCCTGAAGAGGAGGGAGGTGGGCAGACAGAAAGCGCCAGAATGTCCCTGTGGCCTAGATTCTAGAGAAAGTAGCCCGGAGACACATTTAGCCTAGAGAAGCCCAGAGAGGGCTGGAAGGAGACCAGTCATGCTCTCAACGAATATTTAAAGCATGTGTGGTCCTGGGGCGAGGAAGGAGGGCCAAGGGTCCAGCTCCAGAGAGGCCCATGTTAGGCTCAGGAAAAGGCCATTATCATGGAAAGCTGTCGAAGATGCAGAGCCTGTGGCGAAGTAGCCAGTTTCCACAAGCAAGTAGATACTGGAGACTGCTTAGAGGACTACTTACCGCAGGAATCCCGGCATGGGGGGCGGGAGCAGATAGCCTGGGAGGTGCCTTCCCACTCACAAGAGTGTCAGGGTCTTCCCCTTCCAAGCCCAGCACTCTGGGGAAGGGGGCGGAATTCCAAATGAGTCACCCTCTGATTCGCACATTTCAAAGAACACAGACACATGCATGGCCCCTGAAGGCGGTGCCAGCAAATTGGCAGGTTCCCTTCTAGCTCAAAGGCTTGGGCCAGGCACAGCTCCTGGCGGGACCCCAGGGAGCCCGGGGGGCACGGGTGGGGGGTGGGGTGGGAAGGACAACAGCGGCCAATCTTCCGTTGGGACACAGGGAAGGGTGCTCAAGGGCTGATCAGGGGCCAAGGCCGGGGTGAAAAGGGATGAAGAAATGTTTTGAGCGCCAGGACCTCATTGCCTTTGCAGCAAAACACGAGGGGAGCTTGTTACAGAGCTGGGGCGGGGCTGGGGGTGTGAGTGGAAGGGGGGCGCACCACAACCACAGGCAACACCTAGTTCGCCACCCCAAATGGGAATGTTGCCATCGCCATCCCGGTGGAGGCTCAGCCAGACTGATCAGATCTAAGCTCCATGAGGCCAGGAGCGGGAATGAGAGAAGCAAACTCTCTCAGAGATGAGGGGCAGGGGACCTAGCTGTTGTCGCAGAGTCAGACAAGAAAGGGATGCAGCTCTGTCCCCGCAGACCCAGGCAGGTTGCTCTGGTGACTGCATTATAATCCAGTGTTAATGGGGACAAATCCTCCCCCCCTCCCATTCCCTTCCAAGGGATGGTTCGATCTTGACCGCGGACAGCGAGGCCAGCAGGCTTTAGTATAAACCCGCCAAGCAGGGCACAGCAGCCACCCAGTGAGGGCTCCACAGCAGGACCCCAAGCTGATGAGGTTCTGCATGTTTCCTTCCAGTCCTTCCAGGTGGCCTCTTTCTGCTCTTTGCATTCTGGAAAGTTTTGAGCCCTATTTGCTGACAAAAGGTGCACAAGTCAGGTCTGTTGTGTAAAACAAGGAAAACATCACAGGATGTTAAACATAAAAGTCACTCAGCCGTGAGGGGCTTTCAAGGAAATGGCCCAGGGAACAGGGATGAAAACCAGCAAGCAATTAGGGATCGGTGGCTGTCCTTTGACATCATAAACATCCCTGAAGCCAGGAGGGCTTAGCCGGTTGTGTGAATTGTAATGGGAAGAAGCCAGATCGTGCCTTCAGGGCAGATGAAAAGAGTGAATGAACTAGTGCCGGAGGCCTTTGTCAGCAAAGCAGCTCCGCGAGGTCTCCCCACCCCAGGTCCCCATCAGTGTATCCGCTTCCATTTCCAGGACCTCACCCCCTCGGGATGTTCCTCTACCCCTGCGGGACAGGCACAGCCCTGACTCTTGACCTTCCGCTGCCTTTCCAGCCTTAAGGAGAAAGCCTATCAGAAGCCATTGCCTCACAAATTATCTGAGCCTTCGGAGTCCAACTCCATCATTTTATAGATAAGCTGGGACTAAAAAGAGGGACGTGCTTAAGGTCACGGTCAGGCACAGGCATGGCTAGAAGCCAGACCTCCAGACTTGAAGTTGATGTACGTCCCCCAACACGCCCTTGAGTGGCTCAGGCATCCCCACCGCCCCCAGCTAGACCCTGAAGCTGGTCCCCCACATGGAGCTTTTACACGGGGGTGGGGGGCATCTCACTGCCCACCGGACTGAAGAGGAGCTCTGCTGGGAGGGCAGACCCTGTTCCACAGTAAGGAGCAAGGAGCCAGTTAGCTCCAGCGTGTAGGAGCCAAGTTGAATCCCTGTTTCCCAGCCACGCCGCCCTGCTCAAACCTCCCAGAATACATGCATTTGCTCATTCGTTCAATCCCTGCCGCTGCGGTGCCGGGTCCTGTGCTAAGGCTATACGGGCCACGGAGACAGTCCTGGGTCCCCGTTGTCACGAAGCTTACAGGCTGGAGGGAGAAGCATGAGCTGAACCATCTTACTCGTCAATACACAGTCGCCGGCTGGAACGCGTGCTCCGAAGGGCAGCAGGCACGCCGCTCCCTGACTGAGGGAAGCTGAAATCTGAAGTCGAGTCGACTGGCTAACGGGGAGAAGCTGGTTGGAGGCAGCGGAAACGACGCGTGCAGCTCCCCGCTCTGCGGCAGGAGCGAACGGGGCAAGCTCAAGGGAGCCGAGGGGGAGCTTCTGCAGGCGAGTGGGGACGGGGGTCACCGGTGATTCTTTCTAGGGGAGACTGGGCGCACACGGGGCCCCTGACAATCGTTTTTCGCCACACAAGAGGGAGGTATACAGAGATACACCTGTTTCTTTCTCGTCTTCCCAGCACCACGGTGGCCCAAGAGCTTCTTATGAAATCCTCACCTCTCAGAACAGCGGTTACAGAAATGATGACGTGGCGGACGCCTGCAGAGCCGGTGGGGCTCACGGAAGCCCCGAGGGGCAGACACAGAGGGAGGCCACCGCACATTTGCTCTAGCAGCATTTTTATTTACAAACAGCAATTTCCATTGACTTTATACCATAAAAAAGCCATTTACAAGCAAGAAACAAGAATTCAGAACAAAATTAAGCAGCACTGAAGTATTCATGTCACAAATCTAAACCAAAATGAATACAAGAGTAAAATATCATTTGAATAAATAGTCTTAAATCCATGCTATAAAATAATCCTTAATGGCAAGTTACGAGTAGATACAGCATCCGCTTAGCTAGCTTCATATACTTCATATGGTGATGAAGTGTGGGCTTGTGAGGTTACCAGTTTATATTGCAAGATAATGACACTGTGGTAAGTCATTCAAATTGCTCAACCATTTATAACGGAAAAAAGTGTTAGCCCTACTAATAAAAGTGGTGAGAGAGATGGTTTTCACATTAGGAAAATGGTCATTCTCAAAGAAACCAGGTACGTTTACCTCTTACTATAGTCGGGGCAGCAACCAAAGGCTTGGGCAGCAAGTCCAAAGGTTGAATTCACAGCATACTTGTCACTGAGGGGCAGCAAGAGGTCTGGTCACTGCGTCTGCGGCAGGGCTCACTCCGGGACTGGCCAAGAACTACGGGAGCCCCGTGTGTGCCGGGCCCAGAGGGGAACCGGCGGAAACAAGGTCCTCTTCCGGGCCGCGAGGCCGAGCACCGGGCAGAAACAGTGGAGACACTCTGGCACTTACTGAAGAAGACGTATGTGGCGCGTGACAACCATTACAAATTTGGAACAATGTGAATGACTCTCCTGAACGTTCAGTTCAGTTGCACTGAGTAATATGAAATCTATGATTTATGAACTAGATAGTTTCATATAAAGAATTTACATAATTCCCCAATACTTTCATATATAAAATTTAATAAATAACCCTGACCAGTCTAGAAGCACCATTCAAGGGGCGTGTGCCCTTGGAAAATAGTTTAGGTGTTGCATATTTGAGTCCCTTTCAGTGGAGGCTTCACAGGAAACCATTACAGAATTTAACAATAACAAAGACAACAACAAAAATCACAGTAACTAATAGAAAAAGTTGTTAAAATAAAATACATTGATTTCTTTAAAGTAAAGCTCATTCACGTGGATGATTCCCACCTTCCCTCCCCCCCCCCCACCCCGCCCCAGCCCTTGTTTTGTGTTCCTGCAAGTTCTTCCTAGAGTCTAGGCTGGAAAAACAAAAGTAAAAACAAAACCACACACAAAGATATGCAGGCCTATGGTCTGGGCTAAGGGAAAAACAAAGACTTGGTTATAACTGCTATCATGAGAAGACATCTACTCATGCTCTGGAAGCTGGAAAATCATCAATTTAGTTCTACAGTATATTCTGCTTAACAGTGAACCGACAGTATCCTTTCTGCTGTTAAACACCAGGCACGCGCACACGCACCCACGCACGCATGCACGCGTACACACACACACACACACACACACAGAGGCAGGCACGCGCACACACACACACAAACAAAAAACAAAACTGCCAAGGCAGAGCCAACTGGGAGGCTTTCCACTGACCAAAAAAATTAACTTGTCTTCATATGCTGTATTTACAAATATAATTTCTAAATGTATTTACAGCTTTAGTAGAAATTAGAGGGGAGAGAACTGATTAGAATGAAAAGAACTGTTTAAAACCACAAACGTTAGTAAAAGTATAAAATTCTTTGTTTTCACAGTTTGTAGTAACAGGTGAAACACCTAGAGGAAAGGACGCCGTCACTGTCTTCACATTGTCTACGTATTGGAAAAGGTAGCTCAAGAAGAGACTCAATTATGAAAAGACCTTATATGAATTCAGGATATGTTTTGCTGTAAAGGATTTCTTCACATATCACTTCTATCTTAGTTGACTTTTGCACTTGTTATAAATGAAACATCTAACCTCAAACTGTACAGAAATAGGGACTCTGCTTTCCAAAAAGAGTTGCTCTAAGGAGTTACACAGCGAACTTCGTCTGCGGAGACGTGAAGGGACCTTCGGGGAGACAATGTTTCCGTTCTGTGGCCATGGTCATCCTCCTGGCACAATCCTCATGTGACAAGGCACAATTCATTGCTGCTGCCCGATCTGAATGGAGTTAACCTTTCACCCGCCACGCACACTGAGAAGCACGACGGCGTGCTCGCCCAGAGAGGCTGCCCAGCTCTGCGCTGGCCTACGCGCTGCCTCCTCGAAGCCCTGTGGAACCTTACAGTACTGGGTTATGGCTTGAGAATTCATTCTTAACACTGCTAGCAGTGGAAAGGGTAAAGTGTTAGCAACATGAATGGGAGGCAAGTGGAACTTGCAAAATGTGGACTCATGGTTATTAGAGAGAAACTCAATCAATTTTTCTGCCCCTCAACAGTCCCATTACAATGTTTGAACCTGAACTGTACAATCAAAGCAATGTATAGTTTTGTCAAAGACAATTTTGGATAAGTCACTCTTTGGTAAACTCAAACCAGTTAAACAAATTGACAAATACAAAGAACTCCATTTAAACAAGGTTAAGACGGACACAGTGACAAGAACCAGGCTATTCGAGGTACCTGCCCCAAGTGCTCTCCCCTCCTGACTTGTCTCATCTATCACAGAATGCTCTGGAGACCTCTCAGAAGGCCCCAAGCCTGAGTGAAAAGGAGGTTCCTTCCCTGAGCCTGACCTCTCATCCTTGATTTGGGCATTCCTTGTCACGAACTTAATTTGTATCACCACACATATTTTTTGCATTTAATTCTTAAAAAAGAAAAATCAAAAGCAAACTTAGGTAAGGGGAAAAAAAAAATCACAAACATTTACCTGAAACCCCAGAACATATTTAAGTGGGTAAACACTTGGGGTCCAGCCTCCCCTTGAGGCACGCGGCTTTGACAGGAGTTGAGCAAGTGCTTCAGGGAGAGAACGCACCCCTTACTTAGGCAGTTTGACAGGAAAAGGCATACTCTATATACCCGATTTAGCAAGAGCTGCTCGTCAGGAGCAGCAGGATTAGAGTGTAATCTGTCCGTAGTAACACTGATGTGGAGCGCAGCAGTTCACACGTGAACACACGGCTCCCGTGTGCTACAGAGATGCTACCGCACGGCTACCACCCCCCGGGGGTTGTCACACACAAGGGCCTCAACGATTTTCTTGTCTCAAAATAACAGAACGTCAAACAAAACAAAAACCTCCCCCAAAGACCCCGTGGCCCTCCCAGCACCCCCCCCCACCCCTTCTTGGTATTGTAAGAGCCAAAAAAGCACGGAAAACCAGCAAACGTCTATTTTTGTATTCCTTTTAACTCCTAGCCTCTGAGGTTGGTCTTTTTTCACGTCTGTGTTTCTTTTAGGTGGTTCGTGCTGTTCTCCTGTGGAGACACACTGGCTGCGAGTCTCAGAGCCAAGGTCCTCCAGCAGAGTCTGGGGCTCCGACACCCCACGGGCAGCCCGCGGCCCAAACGCCCCATCCACCTGCCGACGGAATTCCTCTGTCGGAGTACACAGTACCGAAGCCATCTGGTAAAGCCCGTTTTGTTCACTACAAGCACACGGGTAAACAAAATATAGAACCCAAGACACTTCCTAAAGCATCAAGAGAACAAGTATTCAAATAGGACTCAGGTATGTTTTCATACAGTAATGTGTTTGCCAGCACATGCTTTTGAGGTCTCTTTTCAAGCTATAAACTCAAGAGAGGGAAAAAAAAAAAACCAAAACAAAACCTGTAATTCACTATTACCATTAGATTTCACATTTTCTACAACTATACTGACCTAAAAGATACAGAACATAAAAATAGCACCACGTGACCAAAAAAATGGTGACACACACAGATTTGGTGACACACAGAGTATCTTAGAGGGCTTTTTGACTGTTGGTTTCTTTAAGCAGGAAACACTGAGAGTGGGGGAGCCACTGAGGCTCTCGTTAGCACACACGATACTAAGATAGATATATTGCTTGCAATTCCCATAGAGTATATCTTTACAAAAAGTACAAATTCCAAGTTCTGCAGTTTCCCTGGGAACCGCATGTAGAAAAAGTTGCTGTGCACCTGAACTAGCTGTTTGAGAAAAGAGAGAGAGTGAGAGAGAGAGAGAGAGAGAGGGGGAAAAAAAAAAAAAAAAAAGAAACGAAGAAACAACCCACAACACTGCTTGGAGAATTTTGTAGACAGAACTACAAATCCCTTTCCTTTAGTGCGAGTAGTAACTCATGGTAGAGTGATTCGATTTAGTTACCTGGTATGTATGTTTCTACAGTACGGAATGAAGGTAGATTCGTAGGCCAGTAAAAACATTGAAAACCACTGCTCCTTTGGGGTTGGCTAATATAACACTACAATATGTAAAAAGGTCAGCACCACGGGTCATCCAGCTTACCTACTGGACAACAAACAAAAATTCCAAAACGGTTTCCAACTAGAGTTGAATACATTTTACGGCATTTGGTTTATGTACTTGTCATGAAGCAGAGCTAGGAACACTGTGATTTGCTTTGCTTGCTTTTGGACACGATGATTAATATATATGAAAACCTATTAACATTCTTTTGTAAGGGAAATAAAGGGGCAAAACCCTAACATTGGGTAGGAAACGAGACAGGGTCAAAAGCCCTGTTCACATTGTATTAAATTATATATTCCTCTTACATTCACCTCAACCAGAATAAAATCAAATTTGAGAATGTATATATACTATATATATAATAATCGCTTTATTATATATATATATAAATTGTCTAACTACCCCCTAAAAGTAATTTTAAATTAGAAAAGGTTACCCATTTGTATCAGCTGACGGCATCTGGTCTCTCCCCGTGGAAATGCACCGGTGCCAGTGCACACAACGAGAGAGCATGCCTCTTGGCAGAGAATGTAGGGTCAACCAGTTGGCATAGCTAAATCACTGGCAGATTTGGAATTAAGAGTTCAGCCAAAGAGGAATACTGTCAGCCTGTGTTTTCCCTGGATACGTTGCCCTTCATGCTTTGAGCTCCTTGGGAGAGGGAGGGCGGGGGAAAGGATAAACACAATTAAGTGTTCCTTCCAGAAACCTTAGAAAAACTGCCAAGAGACCGAGAGATTTCCAGATGGTTGGGAAAACCAAAGATTACAACAAAGCAAATCACAAATATGCATTGATTAATGTGCTTTGTTTGGGCACACTTCGTTACCATCTTAATCAGGAGCATCAGACACTGTGTGAATTTCCATCCGGGAATCTAGGGCCATCTCGGAGGCCGATGCGTCATTTTCTAGTTTCTGTTCCACGTACACATCTGTTCTCTCGGGGGACTCAATGCGACTCCTGACTTCGGCGACGCCAGGGTGGTTTTTCCGCAGGTGCTGGTTGAGGGTACCTTGGAATGGAAAGCACTTGCCGCAGATCTCACAGCGGAACGGTTTGTCGTCGGTGTGGCCCCGGATGTGGTACTCCAGCTGGTCCTTGCGCGTGTACTTCTTCCCGCAGAACTTGCACACAAAGGGGGTGATTCCCATGTGGAGCCGCATGTGCCTGTCCAGGCTTCCTTTCTGGTTGAAGGACTTCCCGCAGTAAATACAGATCAGCCTCTCATTGTATGGGTACCAGTGCCCTCTTGCACTCCTCTCCCGGGGGCTGCTCTCATACCCGGGGTTATTCATCATTGCTTCGCTATCAGAACCCTGCACCAAGCCCTGCAGATCGCTGTGCAGGTGGACGGACAAAGCTCGCTTTTGGCGAGCGCGCCCTCCTCGAAAACAGCTCAGCATGGATCTGGACGGGCTGGAATTACTCAAACTTCCAAAAGCTTCGGAGACGCTGGGAGGCTGCGAGGCGGCTTGGGAATAGGAATAGGCGTGCTGGAGCACGGAGCCGTAGGACCCCACGTTCACGGCCACAACCTGCTCCCCGTCCACCATCTCCGTGTGGTACCCGTCGTCCCCCAGGGAGGAGCTGTCGGAACAGCTGGGCCGGTCGGACTTCTCCATCTTCACCTTCACCTCGGTGATCTGGCTCTCCCTCACCAGCAGGTCCCCTTGCTCATGGTCCCCCTCTATCTGGATCTCGTACTCGGAAACGCTCCCGCTGCTCCCTCGGTCCGAGTGCCCTTCCTCCTGTAAGCGGCTGCGCAAAGCTTTGTTGGGCGTCGTCTCCATCCGAAGATCGCTGCTCGTGGTGGGCTGCCGAACCTGAGAGCAATACGGAGGGGAGATCTCGACGGGATTGGCAAAGAAGCTGCTGTCCTTGACTCCATTCCGACTCTCTGTTGTCTCCTCGGTGCCGACAGTCACGGAGTCGACGTCTCCAACGCTGATCTTTGAATGGATGCTCTCCAGGATCTGCGTGCACTTGTCAATGACGCACTGCATCTGAAGAAAGCTGGCCGCCGTCAGAAAGCTGACAACATCCTTCAGCTGCAAGGACATTCTTCCAGTGTAACAAAATGAAAGCAACTGCTCAAACACATTGGGATTTTTAATCACGGATATTGACAAGCCACTCATGGTACTTAATGCTGAATGGTCCCGGAAATAGGGGGAGCTGGCAGCGAGGACTGCTTTGTGGGCTCGGAATGGCTGACCCTGAATGTGGACAATGATGTCACATAGTTTCCCTTGCAGGCGGAGTTCGTTTAGCTGGCTCAGAACAGTGCTGCTGTACTCGGGCACATCAAACTGAATAAAACTGCTGCTGTCCATTTCTACTGACATGAAGCGTAATCTGCAGAAAGAGAGAGTTTCATAATTCACCAGTGACTCCTCACTAAGCACAAGCGGCATCAACACAAGCTTGCGAAAATCACACCACCACCATCACCACCACCACTGCGGCCACAGTGCCTCGGAGGGTTGACCTGGGCATTCTTCCTCTTACTTACTTTCAGTCTCTCACGTCTTGGTCAAGTCACCGAAAGTCAGATGACCTAAAGATCAATCAGCCTAGTGCCCCAAATGCCTAATATTCATCTTCATCGAAATTATAACATGTTATAGACAGTAGGGCCTTTGCAGCTGATTGAGAATTTGGTATCCTTTTAGGAAAAATATTTCCCTGTTTTACCTACTTCTGAGCATTTGGAATACTTCGTAAAAAAAAAAAAAAAGCACACTCATCTGAAAACTGTTCTGCTTTATTTGTATGTTTCCAATTGGTGTTTTCCAGGCAGACAGCACATGGGATACACTGAACAGACCTAAACGCTTTTTAGTTTAGAATCTGAGTGGTCTTGATGTGCACTTTCCCCCCCTTCAGTTCTGCACACCTTATTATCCTTTTGGGTTGGTAACTGACCCTTTCAGTGAAGAGCTTTAGACAGGGCAAACACCAAGAGCGATGGACATATCACAAGGATATCAATGCCCACCAGTGCTCACAGCATACCCACACCTTGGACAGGCTGGCTGCCCCTGCCAAGAACCCAGTGCACCGAATCGCTCACAACTACAAAAGTGGATACAGCCCGGCTGCGCTCTCTGACCAAAACCAATGCAATCAGATCTAACAATTATATTTCAGTGGTTAAAATCCAACCAATTGAAATTTAAGCACCTTCTGAATAAGCACTGAATCAAGAAGAAAATCAAAAAGGAATAAAACTATTCAGAAAAAAGAAAACTCACATCAAATCTGCAGCAAAAGGGCTTTAGGAATAAAGTTTAAGTTTACTTATGTCTTCAACTTACTTGGGAATGCATCCAAAAATAGAGATGGATAGAGAGGTGATAAAGCAAACACAGGAATGTGTTAACAAGCGTAGAGTGTAGATGGTGGGTGTATACAGGTGTTTTCTGTAAATCCACCTTTTTTGTATATTTGAAATTTTTCAAAATGAAATGTTGAGGATTTTGAAACAACAAATTTTAAAGTCAGTGCCTTAAAAGTTTTTGTCATTAAACAACAAAGAAGAAAAATAAATGGACTCACCAAAGAGGTCAGAAAAGGAACAACCAACTAAACCCAAAGAAAGCAAAAAAAGTAATGAATACAGAACAGCATATAACCGCAGAGAAATTTTTTAAAAATTATAAGATAAACAATGTGCAATTAAATCTGACACCTGCAGGAAAGGACCGACCAGTTAGTGTGGCTAGATCACACCAGAATTTTTTTATTATGTCAGAATCCGAATTAAAACATTTTAGTTAAGGAGGAACACTGTGCTCTTATTTATCCTAGATTTATGATTGAAATCAATTTGAAATCTGTACGGAACAGACATATTTTTAGAGTAACATAAATTGGCAGAATTAAATAAAAAGAAACAGAAGTGCCAAAG
Organism: Enhydra lutris kenyoni; assembly: GCF_002288905.1. Lineage (NCBI taxonomy): Eukaryota > Metazoa > Chordata > Mammalia > Carnivora > Mustelidae > Enhydra > Enhydra lutris. The sequence goes on along the minus strand of NW_019154097.1, from coordinate 31,798,802 downwards.
CATAAATGATCTTCAGGCCGTTCACACTGTTTTAGATGCATGTTGAAACATTTAAGGCATCTCAAAAAAAAAAAAAAAAAAAAAAATTAAAGCATCTCAATTTATATGGCATACATCTGAATACCAGAAGATGGCAAACAGCATAAAGAGAGACGACTGTCAACTTTACCTAGTAAACAGATTGTAAAGTCCTCAAGGAAATACTTGGAAACATAACCTATTAAAATAATAATATATTGTGACCAAATGTAAGGATGGACGCATGTTGGAAAACGTATAAATGTAATCTGCCACATCAGTAAGTCAAAGGAGAAAAACCATATGGCCAAATCAAAACTATGCTAGCCGTGGATTTTAGAAAGTTAAATGCCTTTTCAAAGTAAGGGGAAAAACAGGAAGAGGGTATTTTCTTAATGTAATAAACAGTACCTACTGCAAAGCCGATGGCAATACCATCCTTAGCAAGGAAACATCCTATCCGTGGTTCCCAAAATGTATTTAGTAGCACACAAGCCCATGTGTAGACTGAATATCCCTACCTCTTAGGGGTTGAACAATATATTAACATATTAACCCATCTGAAAAGTCCTCCAGACAAGAATTCTATTTAACTCAGCCGTTTGCACACTCATTTAAGCGTGTAACTCTTCTCTCAAGGTAGATACATATATATGCCCAAGAATTAGTGTTCCCTGGTACACACTCTTGTAAACACTTTCGTAGAGGCATTCCCATTAGTGCCTGGGAGGATACAAGGTTGTCTGCCCATCACTTCTCTTACTTAACACTGCTTTGGAAGTTTCAGCCAAAGCCACAGACAAGAGAAAAATTAAGGCACAGAGCCATTAGAAAAGAAGAGGTAAAATTACTATTCAAGGCAGACAGGACTATTTACACAGAAAACACAAGGGAATCACTGGAACAAATCTGTTTAGAAGCAGGAACTAGCAAATGAAGCATTTCAAAAATTACTGTACATAAAAAACCAGTTAGGTAAGATAATGACAAGTCGCAGCCGTCAACAGTAACAGAAACTATGAACTACCTGGGGGATAAACAAAAAATAGGCTCTGCAAGAAGAAACTGAAACACTTTAATAAGGACAAAAACATATAAACGAAGACACACATGATGCTTCTAAAGGAGTCCACACTATAAACACTTTCACCCAAGACTGATTTATGACTATAATGCAGCCCAATGAAGTACTTCCTTAGTAACTTCACAAACACCGTGTGGTGTTTCCTAGCGGTTCCATTAACAATAAAAATGTTAACATTTTATGTATTTTTACTTAACCCAGTTAAAGCATCAACATATAATCAATGTTAGAAAGTTATTAGTGAGACCTTTCACATTCTTTTTTTCATACTAACTCTCTGAAATCTGACGTGTATTTTACACTTACAGCACATCTCAATTTGGAATAACCACATTTTAAGTGTTCAATAGCCCTATGTGGCCAGTGGCTACCACACTGTGGACAGCGTAGATCTAGAAGAATAAATACTAAGGCATTTTAGGAAAACAAAACAACCACAAAAAAACCCAGCTGAAGATATAGATGTCAAAATGTACGATCACGCTAGAATTCATTCACTCTGTGTACTGTCTTCTCCCCGCCAGGCACGAGGGGTCCAGGTAAGCTTGAATTCTCTTGTTACAAACTATGATAAGGGCTAGAAGATCTTTTGTAAAGGGAGCGGGGAGGTGCTACAGACAGAAGGAATGACAAGCATAAAGAGACAAGAGCCTGAGCAGGAAGGAAAGAGGCGTTAGAGAATTGTGGTACAGTTAGGGGAAGGAACAAGGGGAAGGACAAAGGTCTCACATGGCTGTCAAGGTAATAAGTGAGAGTCAGTCCAGATGGGCCCTACGGGCCATTTCCAATCAGCGAAAAAGGAAGAATTTTTGAAATAGATGCTTCTCGGATAATGTGAATATATAATAACAAAGTTAGATCTCTTCTTCACCACACATCCCCCCATAAGAACTTCTAGAGAAGGTCTTACTATGCACAAAAAGGCAGACACCGAGAAAAAAACAGAGATTTAACCACAGAAGAACTTCTATACATCTAAAAAACGGCTTCTGACCAAAAGCAAACGACAAGAGACAAATTATGAAAAATATGACATATATGGTGAAGAAGTAGAAAACTCTTACAAATAAAAGCAAATTTAACAATTGAAAAATGGGAAAAGACTATGAACAGATGCTTCAAAAAAAAAAAAGAAATTAAAATAGTCTTGAAGCACAGATAAAGTGCTTAACAACATCAATAAACAAACAAACAAAACTTAACACAAGACACAATTCTTTCTCCAGTTGGCAAGATTTAAACCCGCCTGGCAGTGCTATCAGGACTGCGGCGATCTTGTATGCTCCTGGTAGGCAAGTGTAACAAAGCCTTGCAATGGGCACTTCTCTTGACTCAGCACTCTCTATCCCGGATGTAGGCACAAGAACTTATCCATTGGTATATCCAATTACAATAGCAAAACAATGAAAACAATCAAAATGTCCACCTTCTTGGAAATTATTAAAGGATAGCACACCTATATACTGAATACTATGTCATTATTTAAACTGATGTTAAGGAAGCATACAAAGCAAGCGCTATAAAATCTGAGCCCCCGAAGGCAAGGATTTTCATCTGTTTTATTAACTAGCATGCAGCTTACCGCCTGGCACATAGTAGACACTCAATAAATATTTGCTGAAAGAATACTCAATAACATGGCAACAAATCAACTGCAAATGAGCGCAAAGGATCTTTATGGGTGACGGAAATGGTCTAAAGGTGGGTTACTCTAAGAGTGTATAACATCATAAATTTACTAAAAATCACTGAATTGTACATTTAAGATGACCAAATTCTATGATATGTAAGCTACACCTCAGTAAAGCTGTTAAAAAAAAATCAGATGGGCACCTGGGTGGCTCAGTTGGTTAAGCACCTGCCTTTGGCTCGGGTCACGATCCTGGAGCCCCGGGATCAAGTCCCACATCGGGCTCCCTGATCAGCAGGGATTCTGCTTCTCCTGCTGACCTCTCTCCTCTCATGCTCTCTATCAAATAAATAAATAAAATCTTAAAAAAAAAATCAGGTAACAACAAAAGTAGGATATTTCTAAAATTATGTATGTATAAACAGATATTAAATATACATAGAAATAATACTGAGAGATAAATACAGAATGGTTACATTAATCTAAGTTTAAAAACGTTTTTACTTTCTTCTTCACACTTTCCTGTATTTTCCAAACTTCTAACAGTGAACATTTATTACTTGGAATGACAAAAAAAGGCCAAGTAAAAAATATCTTAAAATCCCTGATGATGATAATCTGACAGACATTACTGGTGAATTGTAAAATAAGCAAATACTTTGGAGGGCATTTTAGTGATTGTCCATTGAAATTACAAATGCACATTCCCCATGACCAAGGAACTTCAGCCCTAGGAATTTACTACTTCACTGGACAAAACAACAAAAGATTCGGAACAGACTATATGCCCATCAAGAGGAGCGTGGTTAATAACTTATGGGACATCCATATTTAAGACTACTATACAACCAGGGGCTGTATATGTATGTATATAAGACCTGGGGGTCTCAGTCATTAAGTGTCTGCCTTTGGCTCAGGTCACGATCCCAGCTCTTGGGATCATGCCCCACATTGGGCTCCCTGCTTGGCAGGAAGCCTGCTTCTCCCTCTCCCTCAGCTGCTCCCCTGCTTGTGTTCCCTCTCTTCCTGTGTCTCTCTCGGTCAAGTAAATAAATAAAATCTTAAAAAAAAAAAAAAAAGATTACTATACAACCAGAAATAACAAACAAGGAAGCTCTTTTCATACTGACATGAAAAAATCACCATGGTGTATCACTAAAGGAAAAGGGTGAGGTGCCAAACAGTATAGGTGTTTGTACAAGGCACCGTGAAAACACACACACACACACACACACACACACACACACACACACACACACTGCTGTGCCAACATATGCACATCATGGTTATGCACAGGGGGACAGGGTAGCTAGAAGCCCTATTAGCTTTCAATGAATCTTTTTAGACACATTTCTAAACTACCTGAACATATTAAAATTCGGTAACACTTAAAAAGAAATTTAGGATAACTCACCCAGTTTTTATTTTACCTTTTTAAAAGATTTTATTTATTTGAGAGAGACAGCATGAAAAGGAGAGGGAGAAGCAGACTCCTCGATGAGCAGGGAGCCCATCGAAAGACTTGCTCCCTGGACCCTAAGATCATGACCTGAGCTGAGGTCAGCTGCTTAACCAGCTGAGCCACCCAGGTGTCCCCCTTAGCCAGTTTTTAAAAGATAGGAAAATACCATAATCAAACTGTCTGAGGTATGAATTTGGAGTCAGATCTGGGTTCAAAAGATACCTGCTTTCCACCTGTCAAACTTGTGCGAGGTACTTCATAAACTTTCCAAGTCTCAGTTTTCTTATCTTGAAAATGGGAATAGAGGAGTCCTTACCTCATGGCTTGTTATGAGGAATACAAGTCTGCAGAAGTAGGAAGCACTAGGGGCACCTGGGGGATGCAGTCAGTTAAGCATCCAAGTTTTGGTTTCTGGTTGTGAGATCACAGCCCCACCTCAGGCTCAGCGGGGAGTCTACTTAGGACTCTCTCCCTCTGCCTTTCCCACTGTGGGCACACACGCACGTGCACGCACGCTCCCTCCCTCTCTCTCTCTCTCTCTAAGCAAATAAATAAACAAATCTTAAAAAAACAAAAAACAGTAGCAAGCACTCAGCCCAGAGGCTGCTTGGCCCATAGTATCAAGGTTAGCTATAACAGACTTTTTTTTAGAGGGCAAAGAGAAATGGCTTTGAAGGTAGACTTGGCTATGAATCCTAGCTCTGCCACTTTCTGATAAAAATAATAACAATGAATATTTAAATAGCCACATGGTCTTGGACAAGTCAGTTAACTTTGATTTCCTACCTAGAGAACGTCTCAGAAGAACTACTGCCCAATGAAATTGCGGTCATGATTAAATGAGGCAAATTCATGCACTGAATGTGTATAAAAGCTGACATATAATGAGCACTTATCTTGTGCTAAACACCTTATACATATTCATTTATTCAACTCTGTGAAGGAAATAACTATGATTGTTCCCACTTTGTAGATGAGGAAACTGAGGAAAAGCAGTTCAGACACTGCCAAAGGTCCCAGAGTTAAAAGATGAACTTAGTCTGACTCGGGAGGTTGTGGTCCTAACTACACCTGACTGCCTTCTAGAAACACAGATACTGCCTGGCATGACACAAGGCTGTGTAAATACTGACTCTGGGAAGTGAGGGCCAAAAGGAAGGTGGGCTTAGGCTTTTGAAAGATGCAAAGTCCTGGGCAAAAACCAGCAGAAAAGAGCAAACAACGAAGCATTTCTGAAATAGTCCACAAGTGAAACTAGCTTCCCGGGTGAGGCTTCCTCCTCCTCCTCTGTGTGGCTTTTTATCTTCTCAGAAGAAAAGCAGAGAACTACACTTGAAAGAAAATCACTGGAGAGAAAAACCAAAGACCATGATTAACACCTAAGAGAGGGATTCCAGTTTTCTGCAAATGAGAAAGGAAGTGCTTCACTCTCCTCTCCTTTACATTAACACCTCCTTCTGGCCCTGATAATGAGATTCAAAGCCCTCTGCCTAGAGCTGCTGACAAGCAACACTCCAGAGGAAGAGGCTTCTGAAGTCTGCGGCACAGGGAACCTGTAGGAAACCAGCCCTCGGCCAGGAACTGAGCTGAAAGGAGCAAAAGGCATAATGAATCGCAAGTTCCACACCCAACGACCTGATGTGTCAGGCCTAGTGGTCCAGGGGTAGAGCAACTCAGAACCCCTTCAGAGACAATCAAGTTCAAATATGATCCCCGACTCCTCCAGATTGGCGGTTTCCCAACATGGGCTCCTCACTGGTTTCTTGTAGGTCTTAATTCCTCCCCCACGCAGTGTCAGCCAACACCTAACTTAGATCAATGTTTCATTAGTTTTATCTTTAAAATAAAATCTACCTTTAAAATAAAATACATGCACACAAACTTCAAATCCTAGTACAGAAAATAGAAATGAACAGCAAAGCTCTTCCCCAGTTCCTCTTCCCAAAGATCTGGTCAGGGCTTTTGGCATTCTTAAAGTTACAGCATTAAATTGTTCTATACCCTGTTTGTTTTTTTTTAAAAGATTTTATTCATTTATTTGACAGTGAGAAATCACAAGTAGGCAGAGGCAGGCAGAGAGAGAGGCGGAAGCAGGCTCCCTACTGAGCAGAGAGCCTGATGTGCAGCTCGATCCCAGGACCCCGAGATCATGACCTAAGCCAAGCCAAAGGCAGAGGCTCAACCCACTGAGCTCCCCAGCCCCCGCCCCGTTTTTTTTTAAAATGTATTTAATACACCTTCAAATCTTCCCACAGCAGCACAAACTCCTCTCCCTCATTATCTTTTCCCATTTCAGAGTACGCCGTGGAAGGCTGTGTCACAATGTACTTAACCAGGCCCCAAGTGATACTCTAAACAGGAAAAAAAGGTAAACAGCCACGGTATTTCCTCCAAGCAGATCTCGCTAGGATCATGGTTTCCAAAGGCAGCAGCAGCTACCCTCACCAACAGCACATGAGGTCCCCGTTCCCCCTGTGACTACCAATAATGAACATTACCCCTTTTCACTTTTGCCAGACTCATCAGTTTGAATGGCATCTCATGGCTTTGAAATGCCTTTATTTAATTATAAGTGAGGCTGATCATCTTTTCTCATGTTTAATGGCAATTTGTCTAAATTTGTCTTCGAACTGTCTGTTCATATCCTTTGTCTATACTTGCATTTTTTATTTAATTGTCAGAGCTCTTTGCAAATTAGGGAAATTAGCCTTTTGCCTTATATGCTGCAAATATGACATTTAATTGCAATCACTAAACGGCATACTGACTGGGAATTTAGATTCTTTTTCTACATGTACAGGAAACAGTCATTCAATTTCAGTCTTCTGCATGCACAAACCAAAGGGAAGTCAGAGATGAAGAGAGTAAGACTCCCAGTCTTGCCGTTTGATACAGGCTTAATGCAGATTCCTCCCAACTCAGAGAGATGAGGGAAAGAAAATCATTTTTGATAATGTAGAGAAGTGATTTATATATTAGTTTTTCATCTACACTAGGTTTGCTGCTGCTTCAGAAGACAATAATGAATTTGATCATTCCTCTCACTAAATACAACAGGATCAGTATTCTTTAGCTCGGCAGATTACTCACAGGTCTGTCACACTATACTAAGCAAGAAGCCATCCTCCACCTGGGTATTTCTATTATTTTCGAATTTAAAAAACAAGCATATATGAGCTGGACATTTTTCTTCAATACCATTAAGACTTTTTTCTTTCATTAATACTTACCTTATTTTAACAATACTTTTGCTGTTCGTTCGTGAAGACTACACTCTGGGTAAGAACATGAAATGCGTCTTTATTTTTTTTTTTTTAAAGATTTTATTTATTTATTTGACAGACAGAGATCACAAGTAGGCAGAGAGGCAGGCAGAGAGAGAGGAAGGGAAGCAGACTCCCTGTGGAGCAGAGAGCCTAATGCGGGGCTAGATCCCAGGACCCTGGAATCACGACCTGAGCTGAAGGCAGAGGCTTTAACCCACTGAGCCACCCAGGCGCCCCTGAAATGCGTCTTTAAAAAGCACCCGTGGTAAGGACTCAGCTGCAGGATGCTGCTGGAAAGTTCAGGTTGTCGGCCAACCTGTTCAGCCTTGCTCCGCGCATTCAACTCATGGACACACATACTTCCTGCTCTGCCAGTTTCTTTTTTTTTTTTTAGATTTTACTTATTTCTTTGACACAGAGGGAGAGATCACAAGTAGGCAGAGCAGCACACAGAGAGAGAGAGAGAGAGAGAGCGCGCGTGCGGAGGAAGCAGGCTCCCTGCCGAGCAGACAGCCTGACAGGAGGATCGACCCCAGGACCCTGGGATCATGACCTGAGCTGAACGCAGAGGCTTAACCCACTGAGCCACCCAGGCGCCCCTCTGCCGGTTTCTTTAAGGGGAGAATACTTTCAAAGCCGGAAGCGGCTTTCACCCCACACACAGCCTCTGCCGAGGTCAGCGGATGACACTCTGCTGACCCTGGTCTCAGCGGGTTCTGGGTAGGACCACCTCTGAGGTGGGCAGTCCTGACAATGGTCCCCCCCATCCCCTTCCCTGTGGCCAGCCACCCCCACCCCACGCTAGCCTCAGCAACGGTAAAAGGGGATCACTGCCACCTCCCACACCCTTCAGCCTTCTCCTCCGTCACTCGGGAAAGCCCCCCATCAGCATCATCGATAACCAGCACTGACTGAATGCCTGATACAGGCCAGGCGTGTCATAAAGGATTTATATGCATGATTTCCCTGAATCCTCGTGCCCGCCCTCCAAGGGAGGTACTTTTACCCCTATTTTAGAAACGAGGAAACTGAGACTCCCAGAGGCTAACTTTCCCAGGACTGTTGCAAAGTCTACCCATGCGGACTTCCCTCACAGGTAACTCCTGAGCCTTGTCTAAGTTGTCCTCGGGGAACAGCAGGCCCGGCAGAAGTCAGCAGAGCTGAGAAAAAGGCAGGATGAGAAGAAAGCCTGCCCTCAGTTACCTTCCTGCCCTAGTGTGGCGGCCAGGGAAAGGGACAGGGACAAGTGGTAAACAGCCCCCTCGCGCTGCCAAGGGCTCCTACTGCTGTTGTGAGGAAGAAGGGGATGAAGACGGGTGAGTGGGGGCTAGTTTATGAATATCCATCCAAATTACAAATGCGTGTCCCCTGTGACTGAATAATTTCAGCTCTAGGAATTCACTACAGCACAAATCACACAAAGGTGATTTTACCACCTTTATTTATTTATTTTTAAAGATTTTATTTATTTGACAGAGATCACAAGTAGGCGGGGGGTGGGGGGCGGCAAGTAGGCTCCCCAATGAGCAGAGAGCCCGATGCGGAAGGCAGAGGCTTTAACCCACTGAGCCACCCAGGCGCCCCTACCACCTTTATTTTTTTTTTTTAGATTTCATTTATTTATTTGACAGAGAGAGAATGCGTGCGCTCGTGCAAAAGCAGGGAGAGCACAGGTAGAGGGAAAGGGAGAAGCAGACTCCCCAAGGCACAGGGAACCCATGCGGGGCTCGAACCAAAGGCAGACACTTAACCCACTGAGCCACTCAGGCACCCTTACCTCCTTTAAATACACAGCTATCTTCATGCTACAGCCTCAATTAATTAGAAACCACCGGACTGAGGCTCAAGTAACTGGTCTTTTTGGTATTTAAAAGTGGAAATCACAGAGTAGATTCTGCCAAGACACAGGTTCAGCCCAAGTTCAACAGAATTCCAAGCAGCGCGGAGACTGACGTTCCAGAAGCCAGAGTGGACTGTGAGGGCATCCAGGGCTGACCAAGTACCGAGGACAGCAGCAAGGCCAGCACAGGCCAGGGGGAGGTCAGGACCATGATGAGGGGAGAAGGAGCAGGTTCGGGAGGAAAACAGACCCACGCTGGGGAGTGAAGCCCACCTCCCAGAGAAGGGAGGACGTTTCCCAGCGAGGCACTGTGGGCACAAGCCACGGGGGAGAGGCACACTGCATGGCCTGTGTGCAGGTCGGCCTGGAATGCTCCTCCCACAGACCCGAAGTCGGGACAAGGGTCCGAAAGGTCAACACGCATGCGTGCTCTGGGAAGAAAACTAAGATCCGATGCAAGACCACACGGTAAAGGGGCTTAGTAAAGCTGCTTGCAACCTCGGCAAGACCCCACCCAAAAAGCTGCAGAACATCTCACCACGCCCATGTGTCACGACAAGACCCCGTTCTGAAATCCAGCTCGGGAATCTTACCCCTAATGCAGGTTCCAAAGTTCACTAAGAAGAAATGCATTTTACCTGAAGGAGCTTTAGAATAAAAAAGCTACTTTGCAAAGATGGCGAAGCCACAGTCTAGCAGACAGGACTGATCATGACGTGGGCAAACAGATGTATCAGGTATGGATACTCTGTTCTTCTTTCACCCTGCTCCTCCCACTGAGTTTGAGCAAAAGGTTGAATGGCAATGACCTCCCTCCCACATAACAACAGTAGATGCTCAAAGGAAAGAAAACACGGTTAAGGGAAGCAACATGAGTTTTCAAAGGTGTTGCCTGTTTATCAATTTCTTAGCACCAGGGAATGGAAAGAGAATCCTATTACTTTCCATTTAATGCCGGTATGTTCTTATAACAATGTTTTTTAAGACTTATCATCAAAAATTAACTGAAAAAAAGCATGGATGAATTTATTTATAATAATGACATAAAAGTCTTTCTAAGCATGACAGAAATCCCTGTCCCAGAAGCCACATAGGCAAAGACCAATACATCTGAAAAAAAGGACAAAGAAACACCCTCTGCAAAACACGAGAAGTGAATGACATATTGAGGAAAAATACATGCGTATTTGACAATGGGCTACTTTCCAAATTCCTTAACTTATATCATAAATCAATCAGATCGGGATGACACAGAAAATCCTATGGAAGAAGGCACAAAGGAATTAACATTTCCCAGAAAAAGAAAAGGCAAATAACCAAAAACACATGAAAAGATGTTTAGTTTTCTTCATGACTAAATACGTGAATTAGAGAAAGAAAAAATGAGATACCTGTTGTGACCCATCACATTTGCACACATTTAAAAAGAATTGGCAGGAGTAATCCTCAGGGATAACCTGGTCAGCTCGATCAAAATGCAGAAGGCATTCACCATTTGGTCCACCACTAACTGTTAAGAAGTGATCCCACAAATATACAGTCCTTAAAAAAGTATGTTAGGATCTATGTAACAAGGATGCTCACTAAGCATTTTTATTTGCTGTAGCCAAAAAAAAAAAAAAAAGAGAGAGAGAGAAGGAGAACTTCAAAATCCATCAAGAGGAGACTGGCTCAAAATGACAACAATAAAAATCAACAATGAGACACTACACAGCCCTTAAAAAGGATACACAGATCAGTATGGTTCAATATACAAAGAATTCCATTACTTAGCCCAAACCTGCAGGATAAGGAACAATTATGTATGCATATGTGGGATTCTTTTCAAGTACTTTTCTTTTTTTTTTTTTTTAAAGATTTTTATTTATTTATTTGAGAGAGAAAGAATGAGACAGAAAGCAGGAGAAGGGGAGAGTCAGACTCCCCGCTGAGCAGAGAGCCTGATGTGGGACCCGATCCTAGGATTCCAGGATCATGACCTGAGCCAAAGGAAGTCTCTTAACCAACTTGAGCCACCCAGGCACCCCTCATGTACTTTTCTTAAAAGAATAAACACACACTGCTGTATCCACTCTAGAAAGAATCGCATGAAACTATTAATGTCAGTGACTTTGGGAATGAGGACTAAGGACTGGGGAGAGGGAAAGGAAACAGGCTTCATTTTATACTTTGAATCTTTTATCACATAGCCGTATTATTCTCACCAAAAGTTTTTTTTAAGACATGTGTAAGATTCTACCTAAAAATATATAATTTTGTAAACCCAAGAATCTAGAGGAAGATAAGCAGCAAGTGGATAATTAGCGCATCAAGACAATTATAGAGGCAGAAACAAAGGACTATGAGGAGCAATGACAAGACTGATTACTTCTGACCAAAAAGATTTTTTAAAAAATCAAAATAGAACAAAGGAAAGCTCCCTGGTGTTAGTAATATGTGAACAGGGCTTTGTTTTCAAATGGAACAGAAAGAACAGCTCAAACAGAAGACATGGCAGGAGCAGGGAATAAAGGAGTGAAATGTGTGGTGTCTGGAGTAGGGGCTGGGGCCCAGGTTCCGGGGGTGACAGGGCAAAGAGGAAAACGACCATGGGGACGTGGAGGGCCTTAAACACGAGATTAGAAAACCGAAACTCAATTCTGGCAGCGGCCAACCTGAACTTGAGTCCAAAGAAGGACTCAACAGGACTCGGGAGACTGCAGGGCGCTGTCCATTCTCGGAGGCAAGCAAGTTCAGCCTCCAACAAGAGGAGTCCGGACTGCCCACTGGGCATTGGTGTAGAGCTGTCTGACAGGTAGCAGGAAGGGGGCGAGGGACGGGTGGGTAACTGTACGGAAACATTAGATGCTGATTTGGGAGTAACCAAAAACTGTACTAAAGACTGACATGGTCAGACGAGAGAGGAAACAGTAAAAAGTTTAGCTGAGAGCAGAAAAGTTTTGCTGTTTGCTCCTAAGAGAGGTACTCAAACATCATCACAAGAACACCCACACTTAACCCTCTCCTCAACACAACATTTCATTAATAAAGTTCTGCACTGGGCCTTCTTTTAAAGCTGTAAGGAAACTGAACAATGAAAACCAGGACGTAGACTAGTGATATCTTCCCGCGCTGCTAACCCGTTCTGCAGAGAGCCTGAAGATGAGAGAGGGGACACTGAAATGCCATCTGGGCAACCACCCACATGGGCCTTGCAATCCCCTCTACAACGTTCTTGGGGAAAGCCCTGGAAGTGTTTCCTCGTAATGACAAGTGGAACAAAAGCGCAAGCATAAAATCCAAGCAACTGGCAACGTGCTGCTGGGCACACACCCTTGGCCGTGAGCGGAGGGCAGGGACCATGCGCCCAGAGCCCAGCACTGCGTCTGGCAGAGAGAGAGGGGCTCTCAGCACATGTCACCTGACTCAACCTGAACCAAGCTGGTGGCTCAAAATCCCCTGACGTCACCATCACTACACCCTCAGCTCTCAATTCCTCCTGCTGAAGACCCAAGACCACCCCTTCCAGCGGGCAAAATCTAGCAAGGTGGCTCATTCCCATCTAGCCCAGAAACACTCTAATTTGCACCGCTTCCTTTAAAAATACCCAGTGACACTTCTACGAAAAGAAAGCAAGGTTACAAAATCTGGGACTTGTTTGAGGCACCAGGAGGTACCCATTATTCCCAATCAAGATGCTCACGATTCCAAAACCCACGTCTGCATCCGCCTGATTCAGTCACTTGCGGACACCAGAGCCACAACTCACTCTCGGCTTCCTCTCTCAGGCACTGAAGACCTAAGATCTCTAATTTCCATTCCATACAAAAAGTCATGAAAAAGACCACAGATGGAAGCACGAGGGACAGCAGGCATGGTAACAGCAGTAACAACTATATAAAAATAACTTTTCTAGGTATTTCTGCCTGGGTCTAGATCAAAACTAAACTTGAGCTGTCATGAATTACAATCTAATCCTTTAGAAGGCAGCAGCCGAATAACACCAGGGCTGCATAAAACATTCTGGTGCTGCTGAAACCCAACGCACGAAAAAAATAAATAAAATGGCATTCCGTGATGGATATTCATGAAGCACTCATACTAATTTAAAAGAAAACAAGTCTAGAGTTCTTACTGCATTAATTCATGTGAGCCTGAAAGAACATTTTTATCCAAACTGTTAAGATTTCCTACCAAGGCGTTAACATTCTCCAAGTCTGCTCAGTTACACTAATTCTGAGAGTACGATTTGGTTTGACAGTGGGGTTTGTCTTTCAGTCAATGCAGAACATCAGAAGCTTCTCCTGAGCTGTCCTGGTGGGGAAGGGATGGCCTCTTTAACCTCACCTGCCACGTAAAGGACTAACAGTTATACCCCTACTGTGTACCATGCGCTAAGTAAGCTCTTTACCTATTCACTGGACCTTCACGACAACACCCTGACACAGGCCGCGCAACTATCCCCATTCTGCCGGTGACGAGACAAACTCAGGTGAGACACGAAGAACCTTTCCCAAGGTCACTACTGACTGTCGGAGCCAGGAGGTGAACCTGGATTTGTCAGTATCCCATCTGGGAATTCTTATCTCCGATAAGACTTGGATTCAGGCACGCTGGTGAGATGCACAGTTCTTTTACTGGTGCCGGACTCTTGGTGATCAACTTTGAGTGGGAAGAAAATTCTCATTCAAGGATGTATCATTACATCGACACAATGATAAGGAAGGGTTTACACCGTGTTGTACTTTGAGTAGTTGGCAGCCATTTCTCGGCATGATGTCCATCTGTCCGAAAACCTCTCCTGACCTCTGTCTATGAAGTGGGCAAGTAGATGCTTCAAGAATTCATCCCCACGGAGAAAAGTACGTTTCAGGTAAAGGAATGAGTAAGCGTTGAGCCAAACTCAAAACTGTCAAGAAGTGGCCTCTCACCTGCTGACGGCTGGCATTTCCAGGAACACTGGGCCTGGGAAACACAAGTCCCACCTCTTAGGACAGGAGGATTAGAAAAGCTCACCTTGAATCGCCTTCTTCCGTGAGGTTTTCCGTGCCATCAATATCAACCAGAAAATAACCATTAGATATTAAACTGCATTCAGTTGATGACCTTCACTAAGCTAAGTTCAGCAGTCAGCTATAAAACATTAAATGGACACAATTAAGAGATCTGAAAAACATGAAGCAGAATTTCAACTACAGTAACATGAAAATGAATTTCCCATTCTAGATTCTAGATTCAGGATACTGACATTTTCAACAAGTGCTTCAACTGAAAGGATCCAGAGACATGCAGAAATCAGCGACGCATTTCTCCACCTTGATATAAATTTACACCCGATGAGGACGAAAATGTGTTGAGCAGTTAACAGGAGCTGCAAAGTCTGCTACCTCCTTCATATATATATTTTTCATTTTAAAACTCAGATCAATCCTGTGAGATGGTTTTATTATCCCCACACTATAGATGAGAAGACAGGCTCAGAGACATTATACAAATTGCCCAAATTCACAAAGCTAGTAAGGAGCCTTGCTGGGATTCAAACCCAGGCCCGATTCCAAAGCGGAGGTTCTTTCCCCACAGTCTCCAACAGAAGAATTACAAGACTTTTTTCTTTCCCATAATCAAAAGTAAACTTTCTAATCTTTCAAAGATTCCTTTTACGCTCTGTGTACTCTAAGAATGAAAGTGGAAAACATCCACTTTGAACGGCAGCATTAGGCATTAAGTGACATATTACAGAGAAAGCTGACAACTAATAACAGAGTCCCCTCTAGAAAAGGAGGGGAATCAAAAAAATTTTTTCAAAGTTGTTTACCAACAAGAATCAGGAAGTATTTGAGTATCTCCTCTAACAGTCCGGCTACCGTATTAGACACCAGCAGGGCTCCACAAGAAGTGTTAAAACACACTGCCCTCAAAAAAACTCCCACTCTAGCTGGGACAAGAACAAGTTCAATACCCAAGGAACAAATGCTGAATCCCGAGCTTTAGATTGTGAGTGCCACAAAGGCATGGGGGTAGGGCAGCCAGGGAACACCCTTTGGAGGAAGTGTATCTTCAGCAGGGGCTTGAAGGAAGTGAAATGGAGAATTTACACAGAGAAGAAAAAGGAGGCCAGCACTTCAGAAGGGGGAACAACGGGGGAACAACAAAGCCCTAGAGGCAGTCATAAACTCTCTTCTGCAGAGGACAGACAGGAGAAAAGAGAAGCAGGGAACAGGTTCGGGTAGGCGGGGAGGGGCCAAACCAAGGAGAGTCTTGAAAAGATAGGGTGGGCAACGGCTGGACACAATGGGGCAGACGAGACGACACTACTCAGTGCTATGGCCTCTTAGCTGATCTTTTGGCCCCAAGCCTCTCCTTTCCCCTTCTGCAAATTATGACAGACCACCCTTAGTCTCCCGCCGCTCACCACTGCCTTTAGAATAGCTTCAACTTTGGCCTAGTGTTCAAGTTCTTTTAGGAACAAGCCACAGCCAGTCCTTCCTCCTATTCCCTTTCCTATATGAACACTTCTCTACGAGGACGCTGGTTTATTCACCAACTCCACTGGATCACTGGGCCTGACTCCTCTTTTCCTATCTGAATCCTACTCACCCTTTAACAGCCAATTCAAATCCTGCCTCCTCGCTAAGCCTCCCCTGACCGTTCAGCCTCCAATGACCTCCATCTCTCCTTCTTAATTCTATAGCACACAGCCCTGTCTCATCAGTCAATTACCTTTTCACAGGTAAAGCCTCAGCAGCCAGTGTAGAGCTGCTTGGAGGCGGTGTGTCTTCCAATACTTTCACCCACCACATGGAACAGCATCTTGACATTTAATAATCAAGCAAGCGCTCAACTCTTTTTTTGACTTCCTATATTAAGTTTGGCATTAGCATAAAGGAAGGGGGGGGAGGCGGGGGCTTCTGAAGTCACAGACCAACTAAGAAGCTGTTGCAATAATCCAGATGTGAAGCAAAGAGGGCCTGGACTAAGGAACAAAGAGAAAATGGGCAAATATAAACAACAAAAAAATCTGCAGGCAAAAACTCCGTGGGATGTGACTGACTACTACTAGGGACAAAAGCAAGGGATGAAATATGATTAGGGTAAGGTTTAGAAACTCTTCTAGGAATCATTTTAAAGCCTGTCTGAAACCAAGTGTAGTAAGTGGCTAAAAAGTCCACATTTGTAAAACGTCTTCAGTGAAACTGCCCAAGATCTTGAACCAGGGAGAGCACTTCCAATTTCAGACACATACAGACTGGCAGACCCACAGGGTCTTTAGAGAGCGAATCTAAAACCCTCACTGATCAGATGGGGAAACTGAGGCCCATCGTGGAAGAGGCTTGCTGAAAGCCTCAAGACAACTCCCAGACCACTGCCGCCCTAAAGCACAGCCGCCCAGCCTAGAAGGACAGTGTTTACACCCCGAGGCTAACCCCAGCCCGGCCCTTCGTAATGGCAAGACCGACTGAGGGCGAGAGTGACCATGGAGACGTCCAGGGCCAAGCAAGACGCGCTGCCGCCTGTTTACCTGGAGAAAGGCGGCGGCGTGGGGCAGGGGGTCTGTTGCAGCCACCAGTAGGGCCGACCCCGCGGCCCCGCCAGGCTCTCCAGAGCACTCAAGCATCCGGCCCTCCCGTACAAAAGGGGTGCGCCCCTGGGGGCGAGGGGCCCGGAAGCATGGGAGCCCGAGACGCCCGAGGCGGAGGCTGGGGAGCCCGGGGCAGCTGGCCGAGCGCGACCCTCGGCCCCGCCGGCGGAGCCCGGACGCCGGGGCCGAGCACTGTTGGCCCCTCCGGGACGAGCGCCTAGCCAGAGCAGGTGCCCGGGCCTCCCGACCCCGCCCGGCCTCGGCTCCAGCCTGCGCCGCCCGCCCACCCGTCGGCCCGCCGGACTGACCAGGCGCGGAGGCGCCCGCCCCGCCGCGCCCAGAGGGAGCCGGACAGCGGTCGAGGGCTGTCCCCCGCCCCGCCCGCTCTGCCCGCTCCTCGCCCGCCGCCCGCCGCCCCCGGCCGGCGCGCCTCACCTGCCGAGAGCGCCGCGCTCACATCGCCCGCCCGCGGCGCCCCCTCCGCCGCCGCCGGCGCCAGGCCCGTCCCCGCCGCTCCGGCTGCCGCCCCAGCCCGCGCCCCCCGCCCCCGGAAGCGCTTCCCGGCCCCGCCCCCTCGGCGCCAGCGCTTCCGGGCAGGCGCGAACGGGGGCGGTGGCGCTGCGGGACGAGCCTCTCGCCGGGCGTCCCGGGCTCAGATCCCGCCTCGGCCGCGTCTAGGAGCTTCGCGGCGGACGCGTGGGCGAGCGGCGGCCTTGGTCCAGACTCAGGGAGGGAGCGGCGGCGGGTTCGCGCCCCGCGGCCTCCCGCCCGCGTTCTCCTCGGCGCCACCTGGTGGCGGGAGGGGGGCGCCGCAGCGGGTAGCGCCCCGGGTCTCCGGGAGAGGACCGAGTAGGCCAGGACCCTCGACCCCACCACCCCTGGGGAGCCTGCGACCATCCCTGGCCCAGCTGTCTCCTTCCGAGACCGGAGACCCCGCAGCCCTTCGGGCGCCTACCCCTCACCCGAGCCGCGCCTGGCGGGACAGCTGAAGGCAGTAAGGTGCAGTGGTTATGAGCACGGGTCTGGGGACCTTCCATATCGGGCCACTTAACGTATGACGTTGGGAAGATTACCTCCTCTCTGAAGCGGGAGATGAAAATTCCGGACTTGCGGTTGTAAAACCCCTGTCGCAGAGCAGGCCTCAAAAAATGTGCATTTCCAAATACTTGGAGACACCCCAATGTTGACAGTCGGCTGCGAGTGCGAGCTTGGCCAGAATTTTCCTCTCTGCTTTAGGCGAATTTAACCCCTTTTGAAGAGGTTTACCCTCTTTGCATTTTGGTGGATTCTTCCCTAGTAGTGGCAGAGGTTCATTTTCCCTTTTCTGACTTTGTGATAAAAATAAACCCCGAATCAAGATACCAGCTCTTCTTCAAGACACAAAGCTGATTCTTCCTGATGCTACTTCATCCTTTGCAAGCAAGAACTTTCTCTGGGATCTATCAAATAGTCATCTTCCAGGAACAACAGCTGCCCTTTGTTAAACAGTCTGTGCAGGGCGCTGTGCAGACACTAGAGACATGACTCCCGTTTAATATTCAACCCCCCCCCCCCCCGGGTAGCCATCAATTACTATCTCCATTTTATCCAGATGGGAACTGAGGCTCAGAGAGGTTAAGTGACCTATCTAAAGTCTCACAGCTAAATGGCAGACTTGGGATGAGCTCCCTATCTCTCTGACTCCAGACAGGAACTTCTTAGGGCAACAGAATATTCCAAACACAGAATTTTAGGTAACCAGTTTCTAACTGCAGGCACCTGGGCAGACAGTGTCCCTCTCTAATTACTATTCCTCTTGAGCTATTTCCTTGAGATCTGTCCCCAAGAGTGAGATCAGTGAACCCAAGGGCACAGGAATGCATCTTCTTGTCAGGCCAGATTTCCTCAGGACCACTGGGCTGACTCATAAGCGCACATGAGTGAGTTCCTGTTTCCCTTCAGAGCAGCTGTGGGCCTCATCATTTTAACTGATTGTTACTAAATTTGTTGGTAAGAGTTGGGGTCTTCTTGGCTGTATTACAGTTTTGCATGTCTTTAAGGACTATAAAGACTAACATGTTCCTCAGTGTTTCACCTTTTTGTCATGTGTCTCAAAGTGACTGGCCATCTGTCCATTGGACACTGGGTATTTCCGTCACAGATGTATTTTTAGTCCCCCACCTACTTGGGCCACTGAACTCATGTATTTTTCCAATCCCTTACTTTTATTTTTGTCATTTGGCTGATTATGGGTCATAATCTTTACTAATTTCTTTTAGTTAGAAAATCGTCGCTTCTCCACAATTGTTTTCCCATAATCTTGGTATAATTTTCAAAATGATTTTTTAGCCCATTTGAAATCAAAAAGAGGCTAGAGGGTGATGTATGGGCCTCATTTTTTAATTCATTCCACAGTTATCCAGCCTTGCCAGCAGTGTTTATGAAATGATCAAAGGCACATCTCATCAAAGTCTGGGCTTAACCTTCAATCCAGTCAAGGACTGGTTTTGCCATTCGAGGGGGTCAGCATTTGTGACAGAGACAGCTGGTTTTGGCTAGTATCTGTATTCCTCCGCTCGTCTGACGCATGTGGCTAAAACACCTCCCAGGCTGCCCTCCATGTCACGTGTCAGCAGAGATAGTGTGTGAAGTGCTTGTAAGTGAATTCCATTCCCTCTCTTTCTCCCTCTCCCTTCCTCGGACAGTGCCACTGAATCTCTAGTTCTCACCTATTTCAGATTCCTGAGCACTGATAGCCAGGTTATCTGATCCCAGCCTCTCCCTCTTCTGGTTGCCACAAAGAGACCCTTTCTGCCAGAAGTCGGGCTATGCTATGTGGCTCTGGCCCACTTAAAAATCCCCAGAGGGGCGCCTGGGTGGCTCAGTGAGTTAAAGCCTCTGCCTTCGGCTCAGGTCGTGATCCCAGGGTCCTGGGATCGAGACCCGCATGGGCTCTCTGCTCGGCGGGGGGGCCTGTTTCCTCCTCTCTCTCTGTCTGCCTCTCTGCCTACTTGTGATCTCTGTCAAATAAATAAATAAAATCTTAAAAAAAAAAATCCCCAGAGTTTGGGGGTGCCTGGCTGGCTCAGTCAGTGGAGCTTCCAACTCTAGATTTTTGGGTTGTGAGTTTGAGCCCCACGCTGGGTGTAGAGATTACTTAAAAATAAAATCTTTAAAAACAAAATCAATAAATACAACATAAAATCCCCAGAGTTTGGCAAAATCCGTCTGTGTTGGCACCTGTTAGAGTCCTCACAGGACACACAAGAGTCTGAGTATCCCTTAAACAAAAAAGTTGTATGAACTGTTTGCTCCCCTCACCAGAACATGGGTACACCTCTTCCACCTGCCTCACTACCTAAGTAGTTCTCAGCCAGCAGGGGGCGTCTGTCTCTCCAAATAGTTCCAAGATGCCCACTGACTTCTAGAACACCCCAGAGGGTAAGGGTTCCTTCCACCTGGCCACCTCTGCAGGGTAGTGTCAGTTTCCACGGGGCCAGGAAGAGCCCTCCTCCTTGGAGACCCCTCTCGTTCCCCCTGCCTGTGTGGCAGGGGCCAGGTAGTTGGTTCATGCCTCCGAGCCTCTCTTCTTCATCTGTGCATTGGTGGTTGGACCATGGGATGTGAATCGTAGTCTCCCTTCCCACAGCCAAGACTGGGCAGCAGAGTGCTGTGGCTAAGCAGGGAGGCAGATCCGGGTCTCCGTTCCCGCTCAGCCACAGAGCACCATGATCTGATCCAGGGCAAGGCACTCACCCCACTGAGCGCTGGCCTCTGCACCTGCGTGCAGGGTGATGGTACCTACCTCCACGGGTAAATAAGAGAATGAATGATACAGTGCTTTCAGCATGGCACGCCCAAGAATTATTCTCGGTCAGCAAGAAAGCAAGGGAGAAAGTCTGGCTGGGAGAGTCCTTGCCCATTTCCATGAGACTTTTCTCACTTCCTGGAGAGATGATAGCTGTCTCCTCTCCTCCTGTCTCACCAGATGGGCCTGCCTTCCTGTGGACCTGAGCCCTGCTAACACCCACTGGGCACAGGTGCTGCCGCTGGAGTCCTTCCTCGCTGTCCTTTTCTTCCTGCTCTCACGGTTTCCTGCTAAGTCTCCAACCCTGCCCCTTTAATTGCCTCAGCTGGCACTCTGTACTTCTCCTTTGTAGTAACCACAATGGTAATTAATTAATGACCTGTACAATTATGAGTTTAATATCTGTGTCCCCCACCACTAGCCTATAAACTCCACGAGGGTGAGACCTTGTCTGACTTCTTTCCTGCTGTTTCTCCAGTTCTTGGTACTCCATAAGTATCTGTTGCATTAATAGGTAATGATTGGTTATCTGTTTTTGTTTCTAAGTCTGTGTTCCTTGAGGCCAGGGGCTATTTCACTGATCCATTTCCTCTGCATCCTGTGGAGAAGTTGGTGCTGAATGAGCAGTAATTTGCTGAGACAAAGAATGAATAAATGAATGAGTGAAGAATGAACCCCCCCATTCTCCTCCCCTTTGACCTGCAACACACCTTACAACCAAGTCTCCCCATCTGTGTAAATAGTCCTGACCAGCCCCTCGTTTGCAGCTCCCCTGGACCCATGAGGAGGACAGGTGAGAAAGACCTTCCACATTTGTAGGGAATTCTCATTTGAAAAATAAAGTTTTTGGGAAATCTGCATGGGTCCTCTCTGCCCTGCTTCCTGCGGGGGACACAAGTGTATGGTCCAAAGAGAGGGTACTCAAGAGCAGGTAATAGACACATACAGGACCACCTTTGGCCCAGAGCGTTTGCCTCTCACTTACCACCAAAGCCATTAACTGCCATATTTCATACCCACGCTCGTATATACTGTGGTGGGCAGTGTTGGGAGTCTGGTTAAGAAATGGGGGAGTCTTTTTTTAAAGTAAATTCTAGAGCCAAGGTGGGGCTTGAACTCATGACCTGAGCTCAGGAGTCACGTGCTCTACTGACTGAGCCAGCCAAGCACCCCAAGAATGGGGGAGTCTTTTAGAGTCGCTTTGGGTGAATCGCTTAATCTTTTTGACTTTTTGCTTTTTCTCACTTCTCTGAAAATGGTGCCTAATATTACCGAATTTCCTCTTTTAATCAAGGATGCGTTCTTGTTCACGTTTAGACATTCTTGGAATCAGAAGACATTTTACAATGAGTATATTTAATGGGGTTGTGTTGTTTTGTTTTGGTCCCAAACACAGATCAATAAATCCAGAGTGTATTTCAGAATCAGTGGCATTCTGGAGAGCTATGTCTCTCAAGACACAGCCCTGTTGTAACTCACAGGCACATGTGTGACTGAAGTCAGTAAAGTGGAGACACCTGATTTAGCCCAGTTTAAAAGGTGACTTTGTGCTCTCGGTGTTATAAACCAGGCACAAACCCGCTGGGCACGCCTCGGATTTCAGTGAACGGAGCAAAGCACACGTGAAGAGCATTCACGCCGCCACATGTGTTTCATGTAAAGCCGACATCCTGTCCATCAAACACGAGACTAGAGACATTGCTCGCCGTCGCTCAGAAGTCAGAGGGCTTTGCGGGATGACTTTGATGACCAAGACTCTTTAAAAAGATACCTGGGGAGGCGGAACCTTTCCTGCCTAAGTAAATTTCCCTAGAGCAAATAGTTCCATTGACCTTAGACATGACTTCAGTGCTTTCCTGAGTCGAGAGCTATTTAAAAATAAAAGTCATGGCATCTGATTGTTTGAAGGCCTCACTAACGATTTCAAATATGAGGATCTGGAGAGGGGCTGTGTCTTTCATCTCTCGCTCTCTTTTTTCCTTCTGCTAGTCCTTTAGTCCTTTCCTCCTTACAATGGAATCAGAATGAAGGAGAGCCCTTTGGGAACAGAGTCCCCAGACTATGGGTCTGTGAGATGGTCCCAGGCATTGTGGAGGGAGGACAGTCCATCTTTCTTTTTCTTTTAATCAACTTTAATGAGGAATGATGAGGATTGGCCAATGTAGACATTCGTTAACTGCCAGCCCGACCTTTGCTTTTTTGGCTTTTGCTGAGCGTTAGCAAGGTGCTGAGCATCTGGTTTTTGATCCCGCCTCCTAGAGCCCCCGTGAATCCTGGCCTTGCTGGTCCAACTGCAGAAGTCAGTGGCTGAGGGAGTCCCAACAGGGGAGGTGAGATCGCCATGCCCGAAGCAGAGCAGCTGGACAGTCAAGGCATACAATGCCTGCGAGACCCTGGCATGATATCACTGTAACATATTTATTCATTCAACACATATTTATTGAGCGCTAACTGAGTGCCAAACATGGCTCTAGGTGCTGGGGGTGTAGCAGTGGACAGGGGGAAGAAATCCCCACTTCTCAGGAATGGCCAGGGAGAGAGGGGCATAAACTAACAAAATGTATGAATTGTTAGATGGGGAGAAGGGCGATGGAAGAAACAAACAGGGAAGGGAAAAGGGGATAAGACCATACATCACTCCATGAGAGAGTCTGGTACTAGTTTGAAGTTCTCAGCCCCAATGTCAAACAAGAAGATTCTCCCCACTGCAGGGTGAGCAGGGGCCCATGGCACCATCACCTGCCTTCCTGAACTTGATCTTCTTCCTCCCTGCTGACATTGACCTGGGGGCTTGCCTGAACCCCGGGCACCTGCCCTGCTCTGATCAGTCCTCTTCTGCTGGGCCCCTCCAGGATCACTAACTCCTATGCACTCTCTGTCCCCTAGTCTCAGCTCTGTCCATCCCTGTCCATCCCCCGAACTGGGCTGACTGTCTTCACATTCAGTGCTTCTTTCATCATGTTTCCAGAATTGGTCCCATGGTAAAAAACAAAAACAAAAACAAAAAAAAAGCCCCCCCCAAAACAAAAAAACTCCATGAGCCCTGGGCAAGGATAATCAGACTCTACAAACCTCGGTTTTCTCATGGTGATAGTACCTGCTCCGCATGGTGATGAGAACCCCATGAAATGAGGAAAAGTGGTTCTCAGAGCCTCATCCTTGGTGGGTGCTGAGTCAGTAGGAGCTGTAACATAGGAGGGACTGAACCAATGGCAGCAGTGCAAGGGGGAACCCAGCACGGAGATGCACCCTGGCTTTGTCTCCCCCACACCTCCTCCTCATCTCCCCTCCCTTCCCCCCACTGGACACTGTCATTCTCGGCTCCCCTTTCATCAGGTAGCTTAGCTCCTTGGAATCTTTGCCTCTGGCCACTTAAAGAGAAAAACTCTTCAACTCATCTGCTCCCTCCCTCCCTCCCACTCTCATGCCCCCAAGAAGAGTCTCTGTTCAAAGGGGATGATGCCTTTCTTGTCAGTCAAGACTCCAGAAGCTGGTGCTATCCTGGCCCTTTCTTTCTTTCTTTCTTTCTTTCTTTCTTTCTTTCTTTCTTTCTTTCTTTCTTTCTTTCTTTCTTTCCTTCCTTCCTTCCTTCCTTCCTTCCTTCCTTCCTTCCTTCCTTTCTTTTTCTTTCTTTCTTTCTTTCTTTCTTTCTTTCTTTCTTTCTTTCTTTCTCTCT
>NW_019154097.1:31679715-31774381 GCF_002288905.1 Enhydra lutris kenyoni | reverse complement strand
TTCTTTCTTTCTTTCTTTCTTTCTTTCTTTCTTTCTTTCTTTCTTTCAAGATTTATTTATTTGACAGAGATCAGAAGTAGGCAGAGAGAGAGGAAGCAGGCTCCCCCCTGAGCAGAGAGCCTGATGCTGGGCTTGATCCCAGGACCCTGGGACCATGACCTGAGCCGAAGGCAGAGGCTTTAACCCATTGAGCCACCCAGGCGCCCCCCTTTCTTTATTTCTGATGACCTGGTTTGTAAGAAGTCTTTCTCCTCTCTGAAAATAAGTAGCCTTTCAGAACACCCAGCAACCTTGGCGTTCATGGCCAGACTAGTCAGTGGGTTAAATTTGTCCAGGGTACTCCCTCACCCACAGAGATTCTCAACATTTCTGCCCTGATCCTTCTCCTGGCTGGAACCAAGGCACCTGCGCTGTTTCCCAATGTGGAAGCTGGGCTTAGCTGACAATTTATACTGCAACACTTCTTTTTTTTTTTTTTTTTTTAACCTGTTCTCGGTACTCACACGACACTCAAGTAAGTGAGTAACCTCTGCCCATTCTCTTCTTCCTTTAAGCTTCTTGTTTTATCCCCTTGGAATCCCAGAGGTTCGACAAAGTTGGGACGTGCTCCTCTGCTTTGGATTCTTAGGCAGGCCTTGTAGGCCTGATGTCTTGTTAGGTAGGAGTGGCTCCACTTCTGGTCAAGCAATAAATTAAGGACACAGTGCCTATGGTTAAAACTCACTGAACAAGGGGGAAGAGGGCAAGCTCTCTGAACTTGTCTCCTCACCTGTATAAGGGAGAGAATGAGTGTTCTGGCCCCAAAGGCTTGTTGGCAGCAGTACAATGAGATCACGATCGTGACGCTCGTACAAAGTGCCTTGTGTGTGAAAAACACCCAAAACCCAGTAGCTCATGTGTCCGTATTGAGGTTTGTTAGGATGCATCTTATTTTCCTGCTGAGGCTTCTCGACTCCATCTGGCTACCTGGGAGCTATCGCACTGAGCCCGGAGCATCCGCTGGCTCCTCTGCTGAGCATAAGCAGGTTCACGACAGAGACTTGTCTTGCTCTCTTGCAATTCTTAGAAGTCCCCAGCAATTCCTGTTGTCGGGGGCTTCCTGTGACTCAAGTGCAGGGACCCTGTCTTGTTTCTCACCATAGTTCCTGCACCTAGCACCAAGCTGGGCCCGAGGCAAGTGCTCAATAAATGTTTTAAAACAAGGAACCAAGTTAGGACAAAAAGAGGTCGGGCTCCAGCTGGCTCTCACTAGGGTGAGATGGCTCCGAACCAGAAAGCACAGATTCTCAGAGCCCTCCTGAGTGGGCAGCAGTCCAGCCGCCCTGCCTGGAGGCAGACCACCCCCTGCTACGCGGGCCCTCCAGAGTCCTCATTCCAGCCACCTCTTGGAACAGCTGCTCACCCTGCCTTTCTGCAGAAAGCTGAAAAACAGGCAATTTACCTCTGAGAAGTGAGCAGCAGCCATGCCCCAGGTGCTAAGAATGGTGGGTAGCTGATGCTGCTCCCTCTCCCCTTTGAAAGGAGTGTCCCTGGTCCCCTACAACAACCAATGATGTGTTCTAGAAAGCTATCCACGGGAAAACCAACCACTTCAATAAATTGCGTGGAGCTATTCATTAAGTTTTGCTACTGCCTCAACCTCTAGGTTCCTCTCCCGGTTTAGGAGAAAGGCCCTCTTGAATTCTTAGCCACACTCCAAAGCCAGCCTGACCATGGCCCCCTAAACTGGGAGACCCAGAAACTCAGGAGGAAGAATTGGAGGTAAAAGGGCAAGTAGGGCCCCTCCTTTGCCCAACAGAGTTCAAGCCATATTGTTGACCCAGGAATCTCTCCAAATACCCATCATCTCCCTTGTCTGTGTCACATTCCTCTAGCTGGGAACGCGGTTTCTAGCAGATGAAGGTTATGTGTGACACACACATGCTGAAACGGTCTGCTGCAGACTATGGGACTCTGATGGAGTCTGAGCTGCAATTTTCAGAGCAAATGAATGGAGTATGGAGAACTATAATCACACACAACCACATGGACAAAGCTCAGAAACACAACACCGGGCTAAAGAAACCACTAGTGTACGTACTAGATGACTCCATTTATATAAAGCTCAAAAACAGGCAAAAAAAATGGGGATACTGCTAGGTCAGGATAGGTTACTCCGGAAAGAGGGATGAAGGGAATTTTGAGCCCCAGGTGTTTTGATTGGGTTACTGGCAACATGGGTACATTCATTTGGTGAAAATTCACCGAGCCATGCATTATCATCTGTGCTCCTTTATGCTCGCTCATACTTCAGTTGCACAAAAAAAGTGCATGTGGCCAGCAGGAAATCCTGAGGTCCAGGACGGAATCACACAATGATAATGCAAATAATTTGTGTACATTTTTGTAAGTTTAAACTAGTCACAGAACCATGAAAAGACTAGCACGTCCAGCCCAGCTCGCTTATGTCCGCAGGGGTCACTGAAATCTACCAGGAGGAGGTGCTCCTTTCCTGGCGCAGGAGAGGAACTCATCCGGAGTCTTCCTTGATCCTGTCTGCAGGCGTTCTGTATCATGACCCCTAATGGGGGCCAGGGGTCAGGGGCTGCTAGAAGGCACAGCTATTGTCTGAAGAAAACATGTCACAGTTTCGCCTGGAGCTGACAGGGTCTGTCTGGGGAGGGGCTCCCACGCAGACTGAGACCCGCCCATGCACCGGGCAGAATCCCCCCAGTGCCACTCTGATCACAGGACAAGGTGCCTCCCAGGCATTCCATGGAAGAGCAAGTTGACTTTCATCCTGCTCAAGGCGGTGGGGCGGGGGGTGTCTTTGCTGCTGAAAGCAGCAGTTTGTGACTCTGATAAGATTACTCAAAGGACAAGGAAGAAACTGTGTTTTTAAAATGAGCCAAGCTAGTCATTTTTCTAAGTTCAAAAAGCGAATACAGCTGAATTATCGTCAGCCTCCATTTGCAGAGGGTGGAGCGACCGGGAGGCGCAGAAGCAGCTCGGCTGTGGGTGTGACTGTTGTACTTGACCTGGTTTGAGACCCGCGCTCGGCTCCTGATTCCAGGCATCAGGCTGTGACAGCTGCTCAGGGGCTCGTGGAGATGCAGCAGGGTCCTGTCAGTGAGTCAGTACACTTCAGTCCGGAAGAGGGGAGCAACTGGACTGTGATAAAGCCGACCTTCAACACCCAGTCGTTTCTGCAGCGGTTCTGGGCTTGCGGGTGGCTGGTTATAGAAAAAGCTGCATTTGCTAGGTGACTGAGGGTTACAAGAGGGAATACAATCAGTGATGGTACAGTGTCATACGTTTTCAGCTCTCACCAGAACAGGAACTGATGTCTTTTCTTCTGAGTATTTGGTCTCCCCAGTCTCTTACCTTGCTACTGTCCTACTCAAGCCTTCCTAAAGACACAGGAGACCGTTCTGACGTCACCTGCACAAGCTCGCTGGGAGCCAGGCCCTATGCTGTAAGGAACACAGAAATGGGATAGACACAGGTACAAGGTGTTTATACCTGCTGGTCCTCGCAGAGCTTAGCAAGGTGCGTACAAATGATGCCTGTGTGAGTGACACAACTGGGCACAGACGGAACTGGGTAGGATAGTGAAAACTTACAGGAGGTGGCCTTCAAAATGGGCTCTATTCTGGCCAGGAGGAAAGGGAGCATTAATAATGCTCGTGGTTACAGGGAAGTTGAGGGCAAGTTCAAGGAAAATGGGATTTGGCTGGAGAGTAGAATAGGTAGGTTGGAGGAACAGTGGAAACAAACCAGAAAGGAAGTCTAAGCCTACGGTCTGGAGAGTTGGGGCCTACTTTGGCGGGAGTTGGGGGTTTTAGAACAGTTTGGGGACAAGATGGAAGACTGAGGCTGACAGGTGTGTGTAGGTTGAGGTGGAGTGAGACCAGGCTGGTCCAACAACCTAGGTGAGAGAGAAATAGGACAGGGGTGGTGATGGCTACCTTCCAGTCATTAAAGAACTGTCTGTAACTGAGTGTGTGTGGGGATAGATTGAGATTCCCCTCATGACCTCTGTGGAGAGGAGTCTGAGCGCTGCCCATTCTTTTTTTTTTTTTTTAAGATTTTATTTATTTATTTGAGAGACAGAGATCACAAGTAGGCAGAGAGGCAGGCAGAGAGAGAGAAGGAAGCAGGCTCCCCGCCGAGCAGAGAGCCCAATGCGGGGCTCGATCCCAGGACCCTAGGATCATGACCTGAGCCGAAGGCAGAGGCTTTAACCCACTGAGCCACCCAGGCGCCCCAGTGCTGCCCATTCTTAAGGACATTTCTCAATTACATTAAAGGAATTTGGCTGGCACGCATGACTGGAGGGTACATGATCAGTGCGGAGGCAAAAATCCTGTGGAAGAAAACCAAGTTCAGAAGGAACCTCCATGGTTCTTGTTCTGATAGCCCCATCTAGGCTAACAATAGCCCCCCATTAGGCTACAAGTACAGCTTGCCCCATTCCATCCCTGACACTGAACTTGGCCTACCTGAGCTTGTGGTGGCTCCTCCCTCCAGGCACTTGTTCCACACCCAGGAGACCACAATGGCAAGCCTATTATCTATCACTCAGCCCACACAGGGAATGCAGCACAAACACCAGTTCTAGGTCATGTCTCATTCCATTGGGTTAATGTTCCTGACAGCTCTGATCATTGCCTATGAAATCAAATTCACATTCCTTAGCCTGGGATCTACAGCCCTTCATGACCTTGGGCACCAACATCATATAACTGCCACGATCTTGGGCTCCAGAGTCCGATGACCTAGTCTAGAATTGCTGGGCTATAGTAAAGATCTAAGGAGATAGTACATGTAGAGAACATAGCACAGAGCCTGGCCTACAGTCAGTGTGCTGTAGTTGACATCCATTACCATAGGAACAACTTGGCTGCCCAAGCTACCTTTCACACTTCTTCACCTCCGTGCCCTTCTTCATTCTCTCCCCTCTGGGCGGGTTGGCCTCTTCCTCACTCCCATTCACAGCTCAGCAGATCAGAATCCCACCCATCTCTGCTCAGGGGCTGCTGGCACTAGGAAGGCTTCCCGCATGCCCCTGGTCATTCTGTCCTGGTGTGAGTCTGTTAGTGACACCAGTCTTATCTGCCTCTAGAATGGGAACTCTAGAACAGGGATTTTTTATGTTTTATTTATTGCTGTATGTCCAGCACCTAGTAGTATCTTTTTTTTTTTTTAATATTTTATTTATTTATTTGACAGACAGAGATCACAAGTAGGCAGAGAGGCAGGCAGAGAGAGAGAGAGGAGGAAGCAGGCTCCCCGCCGAGCAGAGAGCCCGATGTGGGGCTCGATCCCAGGACCCTGGGATCATGACCTGAGCCGAAGGCAGAGGCTTTAACCCACTGAGCCACCCAGGTGCCCCATATCTTTTTTAATTTAAAGTATGACTCTGTCTACTAGACAGTGTACTCTTGAAAGACTTGTTACTGGTTTATTCCATAGCTTCCATATTGTCCTTGTGAATTCAGTTGTGATGACCTATGGTGGGCAAATTATGAGAAAAGGATTCTGCTCAAAAAGGGGGAATGGGAAAATCCTGGGAGGCAGAAATTGGAGTCAATTGGGAAAGTTTTACTCCCTTTCGCCCTTGAGATGACAGTGAGGAGTTAACTGGAAACCCAGGAAAGCAGGTGAAATTGAGAGTAGCTATACAGCTATTATAGGAAATGGTTGGAACTTGGGTTTTGGCCCGTACATAAATTGAGTTCAGTGGCTCTCCCCATATCCACAGCGAAGAGTGACCCGGTTAGCATCCACAGTTAGGTTTCTTTGACAAGTGTTCTCTTAAAGTTGATGGTTAAATCTTACGTACATGTCTGGATACATAAGGTTTATGTATCTATGTCTATGACATAGACTACAAAGGACCTATTCTGATATGTCCATTTCTTTGTCTCCTGGAGTGCTTTTCACAACGTCTGAAGACAAGAAAATCAGCTTCTGAAGGCCCAGGCCAGGGCCAAAGATGGTGGTCCATAAATATTTGGTAAATAAATGAGTGAGTGAACCAAAGGATAGACCCTGGAAGGATATAAAGGTCCTTTTGAGATCTCCCACATATTCGTACTGATGCCATTCAACTATGCTTTTTAAAGAATAAATATAAGGGCACCTGGGTGGCTCAGTTGGTTTAGTATCTGACCCTTGATTTCAGGTCATGATCTCAGGGTCCTGAGATCGAACCCCACGCACATCAGGCTCCACACTGTGTGGAGTCTGCTTGTCCTCTCCCTCTGCTCCTCCCTACTGCTCTCTTGGGCTCTAAAATAAAATCTTTAAAAAAAGATTCTCTCTCCCTCTCCCTCTGCTGCTCCCTGCCCCTCCCCACTCCCACTCCAGAAAGAATGAAAGAAAAAAATATAAATGCATTTAAGTATTACTGAAGTCATAGTAGTGTTCAAATTTTGAATTTTTCTTGATCAACTGTTATTGTGTGTGTTGGGGGGTTCTGCAAAATTTTCTAATACTCAGAAACGATCCTTCTACTTGAAAAGATTAGAGGCATTTGGCCTAAGATGCTTTTGAAAACACTTCCAGCAGAACTCTTTGACACCTTCTTGGCAGAGCTTCTGGCGAGAGTCACAAGCTCACTGCTGCCCTTTCTACTTTCAGATGGCCAGAAAAGTCTCACGCCATGCTCCCTTGGAGCCAATTCACCCGAAACAAACTGTCTTTATTGCATATAATCCCCTTGGTTGCCTAGCCCAGATTCTGTGTTTCCTGACTGTAACATTCTACTGTTCCTTAAAGCTCACATCAGCACAATCAGAATTTGAATATTGTCCAAAAGCAACTTTTGGTCCTTAATCAATTGCCACAAATTTTAGTATTAGATGAAGCACCAAATAAAACGTAACCATCTGTTTCAGATTGTGCCAAAATTTCACTGAAAATATGCCCTCTTCTAGAACAAGCTTCTCAGCAGAAATTAACAACAACAACAAAAAATTAGTCACTTTTCTTCACTCTGGGGCTGGTATATTTAACAAGGAGTGTGATGATTCAGTTTATTCTGCTTCCAAAGCAAGTTGTCAACTCTTAAGTTCCTGACATTCTGGTTTGAGCCAGACACCGACTGTTCTCTACCAGAAATCATTGTTTGGTAAGTCCCAGTGTCCTCTTCTGCCCGACTCTACTGAAATAAACCCGTGTCCGGTATTATAGTTCAGTGGCTGCTCAGATATAAAATCTTTGCCTTGGGTTAGAAAAGAGGATCTGTACTTATCTCAGAATTCTCAGCTAACAGGCAATTTGGGGGACACTAAGGTGGCATTTATTGGAAGAGGGCCCTGCAGGATTGTTGGGTGCCCCTGCTTCCTAAGAAAGGTCTCCAATGAAGCACAAAGTCCATGGCTTTAACTGGTGGATAAAGACTGACCAATGACTTTGCATTGATAATTATCTTTTAAATTCAGCAGTATCTCTCCACCGTACCAGGAACAGGACTGTGCCAGGAACAGCCACTCGAAGACAATTAAGACATAGTTCCTGTTTCTGAGGAGCTCATTGTTTAGCAGGGACACGAGTGCGTGTAAAGGATGGATAGTACATGAGAAACCACAATGCAGTGACAAACGCTGCAGCAGAACCAAGTTCAAAGGGACACGGAATCGCTGAGTGGTGTGAACAATTTGCAGGGGTGCTCAGGGAAGGCACCACAGAGATGAGTTTTGCGGAACCTGGAAAAATCAAGTTTTCCAGGAGGACAGAGGTTAGGCAATTGTGGATGGAAAAAAGAAGGATGAGTATTCAAGGCAGGGAAAATCATCCATGCAAGGATGAAGAGAAGCCCGGGGAGAGCAGCCAGAGCCCAAATGGGGCTCGGCAGATAAGAATGGACAAGTAGGCTACTGTTAGACTGGGGCCTTGGGTGCCAAGCTGAGTGAAGATGCCAGCAGTGGATCATGGGAGGCGACGGGAATAGGGCTGCGTAGGAAGGAGAGTTTGGGGGCAGTCAAATGGCAGGAGACTATGTTATGAGTGGAGACTCGTGAAGGAGTGGCTGTCCTGGAGGCTGATAAGAACAGGGTGGGGCAACGAGAGATAAGCAGGTGCTACGGTGGCGAAACCCAAAATCTCCTGGAGATTAACACCAGAGCAGTGGTCGGGGGGCCCAGAGAAGCCCTTAGCCTTCAGAACCCTTCTTTAGATTATTTCTGTTCAAAATTAACACCTGGGGCACTAGCCAGCAGAGTGGATTTCCTCTGGATGATCGGAAATGAACCCTTGGGCAGGCAGTCACCAGATAGAAAGAGCACATTTAAGCTCAGTGGAGCCCAGGGCTCTAGGGCAGCCTGGGTTTGAATCCTGGCTCTGCTGTCAGCACCCTGATAGATGGGGATGGCAACAGCACCTACCTTGCAGGGTTGGTGTCAGAGTGAAGAGCGGATGCATGGAAAGTGCTTAGAACAATGTGGAACGCAGTGGGCTCTGGGCAAATGAGAGCTCTATGGAGCGTGGAGTTGGTCGGCTTGACCACGTGAAATGAAAGTTGCTCTGGTCAGAGGGGAGTGGGTGTGGGGTCATGCTCCTTTTCCCTGCCCATTCTGTGGACTGAGCCTTGACGGAACTTTTCTACCAGCTCAGAAAGAACTGGACTCTCCCCATTCCTGGGGTTAATTTCTACCTGTACTTGCCGAGCCCAAGATACTCAGGTAGGGTTAGCTGCTGCCGCCAGACCGGGCACACTCTCTGCATAGAGTGTCTGTTTCTCCAAAGACAACAAAGTGAGAAAGCCTGAGGAGTACTGGGAGAGTGATCCCCCCACCTAAGGGCACTGGAAGGATAATCCAGCCCAGGTGCATGCTCCCCAGCATCAGAAGCCGTGCCCAGTGTCCTGCCGGTGGAGGGGGACAACTCACTGAGACTTTCTGAATCTCACCCTCAGACACAGACAGCCTGCTGTCCCGGGAGTGGGGTTTAGAAAGAGGTTTCCTTCAGGGAGAAAAAACCCACCTGTCCAACAGAATAGGAAGTGGTCATTCTTTCCTGCTACATGGAGCGGCCTGGAATAAAATTCTACCTCAACGGGACTGTTAGGAGGGATAAATGAGTTCATACAAGTTAAATACTTAGCACATATGAAGTGTGCAATGAATCTTCACTTAGAACTATTATTTTTAGGCTGTAATCCCAATTCTTCTCACACCCGTTAAAGTAGGTGTAGTGTTCAGTGGCCTGACTGGACGTTCAGTGCTCAACAGATACACAGAACTGCAACAAAAAATATCTATCTCCAAGAAGATTCTCTGTATCTTCGTAGTTTGAGAAGATAAACCATACTTCCCACATTATGAGACACTAAATAAAGTAAAAATGTATTCTTTCAGTTTGGTTCAAGGTCACTGCTGCCATTTTAAAGCCTACAGTTCCGACACAGCCAGAGCCTGCAGGAATCCGAGCAGCACTTGATTTGGCATCCACCCGTCACGGAGTAGAGGGTCACGCAGATGAGGGTCTTTCCAGAGAACCCTATCAAGTGAGATTTTATCACAGCACTGCTGACCCCCAAATTAAAAAGACAGGAGCAGTTCTAGAAGCACTCCTTGGCTTCCATTAATAAAGGTTAGCTGTTACATTAGGCAGACCAGAATACTCTGGGGAGTAACTAGTATCTTATTAAGTTATAAATACATTTAATGGCTTCAGTACTGGTTTCTTATTTTGGAATGAGGAAGAAAAAAATAGAACTCATAGTCATTGGAGTCTAAGTATAATGCCACTATTTTTTATAATGTATATTTACCTACAATACTGTTTATGAATTACCTTGTTTTTCTAGCGTCCACATACTCTCTCAAAGGACACTGTGACTCTTCTGTAACTGTAGCAGACCACAAGAAAGTGGTAGATTATAAAAGCACATTACTTGGTTTTGATTCAAACCAGTCAGACCAGTTCAGAGTTAAGACTGAGCCTTCCTTCCCTACTCTCAGTCCCCTTCTGGTTTCTCATTAAGGGGAGGAAAAAAAAAAAAAGCCGTCCTTGCCCATCTCCATTCACTGATCTCTGAACAGAGTGCTGGCCGAGTTTTCTTACAAAGAACATAAGATAGAGATGGAAGGGCACAGTGAGACTTTCTGCACGGAGAAAGATCATATTTAAAATCATTTACCAAATCATATATGACTGTTACATCAAGCTGAAGCTTACCTCATCTCCTGTGGCTGACCTGCTAGCGGGTCCATTGACTGTGGGCAAGTTCTAGAGCTGTGTACCCTCCAAGATGCCCGGGCATGGAGACTGTCTCAGGGAACACTCCGGTGGTTTGGTGGGAAGCGGTCCCTGAATTGACTCTGAGGAAATCTAAATAAACTGCACAGGTGTTACATGCTCCATCTGGGTTATACCCCTCACATCCCACCCCCCTTCTGTTCCCAAATACAAACGAGCCACTTCCATCTTTTGCTTTCTCCTGATAAGGAACACAGTGCTTCTCATCTTCACACCCCAGAGGTCCCCGCCCCTGCGGGAGCCGTGTGAGGAAGCCTGCTCCCTAGGTGGGCTGCGGCTGCCGGTAACCCGGGGCCCCAGCGGGGGTCGGGGGGTCACCATGCCGCAGGGCCTGAGCTGTCTGCCCTTGGTCAGCCCCGACAGGCCCCACCGCAGAAAGGGCTAGAAATGGTTCTTCTGGACTTCTTCCCACACAGAGAATGGCTGAGCTAGCTGAGGCAATCTGCAGTTGGCTTTAAAATCAGCAATGGGGAGGGGAAAAGAAACCTCACAACAAACAGTGGTAACAGAAGGTTTGTGTGGGAAGACGGTTAAGTTTGGTCTAAAACAAGCAGTGTCTCTGGTAATGAGCTGTTGTTAGGAAATACGTGGGCCCCCTCAGTGCCTGC
The DNA here is from genome assembly GCF_002288905.1 of Enhydra lutris kenyoni. Lineage (NCBI taxonomy): Eukaryota > Metazoa > Chordata > Mammalia > Carnivora > Mustelidae > Enhydra > Enhydra lutris. Next base: position 31,763,528 of record NW_019154097.1, on the reverse strand, counting down.
AGCACTTTTAAAGAGCACGGTAGCTGTTTCTTTAGGGTTTTTTTTGGGGGGGGGGTGGGATGAGTGCGGGAAGGCACAGTGAGGTGAGGGAGAGACCCCACTAGAGCATGGGGCATTACAGAGCGGTGAAAAGAAGCATCTCCAAGGGTCACAGCCGTGAACCCAGCTCCGCTGTGCAGCCATGTTCCGCCGTAACAGGTGCACCCCTCTCAGGCACAACAGGCTCCTGTGCGGAGCGAGGGCACCTACAGAATCGGCCGGGGTCCTGGTGTGAAACAGAGGCACACTCCGCTGCGGTGCCCGCGTTTCACACACACGCTGTTTATAAAGGGCATGGGCAGGGTTAGGGAACGCCTGTGAGGACAGTGCAGCTCTCGAGGGCTGGCCGAGGAGAGGGTGTGGTCACCGAACCCTCCAGCTGTCCGACAGGAGCTGTGGCCTCAGGCAGAGCCCGACCACCCATCAACCCACACCTGGCAGGAAGGAGCCAGGGGAGAGAATTCGCCAACCTCTCCTCTAATCCACCAGGCTCCTTCCAGATTATCTCTGGGGTACCCTGACCAGAAGGCAGGGCAGGTCTGCCGAGGCCAGCGTCCAGAGCGAAGCACAGCGTGAGGGGATCTGAGGAGCCAACAGAATACCTAGCACGCCTAGACCCTGGATGGAGCTGGCGGGGGGTGAAAATGGGATAATCATCATAAATTCCTGATAGGCAAATGCTCACTCACTACTCATTTGGTCAGACTATCCATTTGGCATTTACTTATCAAAAGGCTACAACGTAACCTTTATTTTCAGGGGGCAAAAGCCAGGATGAAAACAAAGACATGCGGTCATATAACCAGAGTGAAAAACAAAACTTTTACAAAGTTGACGGATAACATTTATTAAAACATGTCATACAAAAGGGCATGGTCTCTTCTATAAGAAGAAAATATTAAACAGTAACATTCAATTAAGTAAAACCATGCTGTACACTGAAGACAGCAATATATAAAGACAAAACTATTCAACTTTTGCAACACAGGCATAACATTTCACAAAATATCAATAAGATATGCACCTAATGATAATCTGTTTATCATCAAATGGTTTTGTGGCCTAAGAGTCACCTGACTTGCATAAATAAATTTTCTGGAAGAAACATTGGGAACCTCATAAAAGGAAAGAAGGCAGCAGCAACTGACATTATGACACAGGCTTCAAGCAACATTAAAAAAAAAAAAAGGTCACATTTGCAAAATGTGTTTCCAGCATCTTCCCATTGGGCACTATCAGTAGAGATCAGAAATAAGAAACATGTACCTTTAAATATATAAGTAGCAAAGAAAAAACCCAAACAAACAGACCCTGGTTTTACTCAACAAAGTTAGTGACCCATGAAAGCAATTAAATCACAACATTAGTGTGGCAGACGGGGGTTGGGGAAGGGGGCAAATACGCTGCATGGTTTCCAGCGTCCCTAAATGAGACCTTCATAAAGACAAACACCTGTGGAGCCCCCCCCACCCTCACGCAGCGGGCTGCGGCAAATCCCCGTCCCCAGGACAAACGGGCTGCTTCTGCTCCGCCCCCATGTCACTTGGGCAGCAGTATGCGGATGCGCCTGTCTCATGCCTCCACAGGAAGAGGTCACTGAGACCAAGCAGCTCTCCCAAACAGACAGAAGCCAGCGCCGGGTCAGTTTAGCTCAGCAAACGGCCACGAGAATGGAGAAGACCCTTTTGGGCAGACTCTTTGAAAGTCGTGGCCTGCAGAAGGGATTAGAGGAAGGTGAGATCTAGAAATCAGAATCAACAGGCTGGGGCCCGGGAGAGCCTGAGGGTAACCCTCAACACACTCGAGGAAAGGCTACACCAGTCCTTCCTTAGACAGTGAACCCTACTTGACCAAGTGGATTGCTGTAATGCGTAGATCTAAAATTAAAGGCATGGCATAAATACTCATATTAAATACCACGGGTGGTGCCTTGAAGCCCTTTCCCACTGGGATTGGAGAAGAACCACAGTTAAGACTCAAAGTAGGGGACAAATACTTGGTTGTAGGCCATTAACACGATCCCTGAAAGACTGTTTGGAAAATGTTACCCACAACTATCCAAACTCATTTGGAAGGATAAAGATTTTCTAAAGCTGTACTGAGGCTACGGAGAGAGACTATCCAACCCAGAGTGGGTAGGAGAAAAAAGGTAGTAATCCAGTATGATCTCCTAATCCTATAAAGCAAAGTTTATAAAAATTCGCTTTCACTATCCAAACTAAGGCAATCTCTTTCCCCCACCTCTCTGAACATGGCCAGCATTTCAGATGCCCAACCACCTTGCAGGGTCTGTGACCCAACTAGCAACCCGAATTTTAAAGGAAACCCCAACTACCATAAACAACTTAAAACAGCAGATGTGAGGAACTTACACTTTAAATTCTATACTTAGCTGATGTACATCTAAGGATTTCAATAAAAGACACCTTTCTTCACCACACATGAGATAAGTCCCAGCACAACTGACTACTTCCCAAATTGTCACCCAAGGGCTGCCCACCACTCCTGGCTGAACGAGAGTTCTTTAACATGACTCGTAACAAAGGTGCTGTGCTAATTTCAGCATAACTGAAGAACCATGATTTTTCTGGAATATTTTTATTTTACCTCTCAGACTCTTCTCCCAAAATGCCCCAATGCTCATTTGAATACAATCTTTAATGGGAAACAGCACACCAAACCTTCCAAATCATTAGAAAATGATCTGCTAACACCACGGGAGAGGGTGATCAGCTTTTGGCAGAACAAAATGGCTTCACTGCCTTGGTACTAAAATCAGTAGGAATAAAAAAACCAATTTCTTCTCACACATAATGGCTAGGATCATCCCTAAAACCCACTGGCTTCTAACACACAAAAAAAAAAAACAGAGAAGGAGCAATTGAACTCTGCTGGCACAGTCACCTCTACACACATGTCAGGTATGCAGAGAAAGGACTGTAACCGTGAAGTTTTGACACAAAGAGAATATTAATGTGGCAAACAACCAAGAGGTAATATCTAGTTTCTACGTTAAAAAAATCAATATATATATATTTATAATAAAGTTTTAAATACAAAGTGCTTTTTATATATCGAGAATGATACAGTGTTAATGAACAGATCCCTGTTTTGTAATGTTGATTACAAGAGTTAACTGGTAGATAAGTACTTCCTTTCCCCTTTCCAGACAACGTTCAACAAGTCAATGCCTTTGTGGTTGGAGCTTGAGGACAGGAGGCCATTGCCAGCAATGTGTACCACATTAGAGCAAAGCCAAACTTTTAAAACAAAATTTTACCTCAAATCCAGGAAAAATTATTTTTATTTTAAGGAAAAAAGTTTCCACTTAGAAGTAAAAGACCAGTAATTTGTGGGAGAGCTGACATAATCGTAGCACCCTCTCCTACCCTGGAGAGGCCTTCAGGTGTCTGACACAGCCTGAAAGCATTCTGAACTGAGGCTTCCTTTTTAACCTAAAACATCTGTCCGAGCTGCAGGAAAGGTCCAAGAACAGCAGCTTTTCTTCCGGCTTCTGGCGCGCGCAGCTATGTGGACCTGTAAGTTTATGCAGCTTTACCTAGAATTTGGGAACATGAATCTGGAGACTACCTTCTAAAATTAGGATTCCTTCTTTCCCCCTTTGAACACACCTTCCAGCACCCCTAAAGAATGGCAGCATTAGCTCAGTGTGCCCCTCTAAGACTACCTCCCCCACCAGTGTATTTTCAAGACTCCTCTTGCTTTTCTCTGCCGCCCAAAAGTCTGCTACTCAGCAACCCTTGCTGATAGCTGGGAGTGTCACTGTAGCCCTCCATAAGCTTCCCGCACAGGGAACTCTCAGCCATGACTTCTGGCTCATTCCCACTAACTGTGGTCACTAACTGACCTCCTCAGGAAGCATCATAATCTGAGAGAGAAATGGCTCAGCAGCCAATGGTACCACGGTCAGAGTCAAAGCAGGCTAGACGCCTACTAGCCGCAGAGCAGATCCCACTGTGCGGATGCTATAATTAAACAGGATTTGGGACAGCAAACCAATTAGAAATACCTATCTCTGGCACCCTAGAGAATTACAATTAGATACAATTGTCCAAACTAAATGTTAGTACTAAAATACAAAACTTTGCCTTATCAAGAGTCTGAAACACATTGTGAGAGTGGCATCTTAACAGAAATTGAAGCTTGTACCGTACGTTGTTTCATACTTAGAACGTCACCCTCTTAGCATCTCCATAGTTAAGATACCCTTTAGAGAGAATAAAACCAGAGAAGAGGGCTCTGTTAATCACTTTTGCATCCTAGGAATCACATTATCTGTAGCTTTTACATTAAGTAGCATTTCACTCAGTGAGGCGGCTACCAAAACAAATCCACGTTACCTAAGTTATCTACGGTGAGAGCTAAATAAAATTCCAACATGACCTTGTAATAAGTGATCAAAATCGGCTGCCACCTGAAACAGAACTGGTAGGCTGGAGTCCAGTTCCAAGCGCAGGTGTCTCTATCACCAAGTCCACCTGCCTCAATCACAACAACGGGCCTGAAGTTTTACCTCGCCAGCTGGGAGGTGGGTTAACTTCTCCCCGTTACCCACTCCAGGCCTGGACAGGAACATACAAATTTGAGGAATTAGATTTTTAAATTGGCCTACTTAGAGCTGGTCTTTCAGAAATATCTTCCATTTTTTTTTAAGCTTCTCTCATAATAGCAAGTAGCACGCATCATCTGTGCCCAGATTTGCATAATTACCATAGTTTATTTTTGTGCCTGCCACTCAAGGGCCAGATCCTATTTTTAGTTAGCCTCAGTCGTATTCTGCTCAGCCTTTGCAGCTTCGTAGGACTTGGTACAAGAAGTCACATGCCTGTGGAAACTGTCCCTCCACATAAATCTCTTTGCACAGATATTACACTCATACGGCTTGATGCCTGTATGAATTTTCATGTGGCCCACGAGATGATGCTTCATTTTGAATTTCTTACCACAGACACCACAGCCATAAGGCCGAAGACCGAGGTGCATGCTCATGTGTCGATCTCTCTGACTCTTGTGAGTGAAACTTTTCCCACACTGACAAGGATACAGCTTGTCGGTGGCTGAGAATCCTAAATGGGAAGCTTCTTCTTTAATCCCTGTTACCATTTCGATATTCTCACTGTAGCCTGACGCTAGGGCAGCCTCCTGTCTGTGCCCAATGAGATTCCCATCTGACCTCTCTCCGGAAAACTCTTCCATGGAGGAGCCATAGAAATCCACCTGCTCGTCATAATTGCTTTCATCAGCCTGTTCGTCAAACTCTGCTTCCACTTTTTTCTCCCCGATGTGAAAGTCCTCCTCTACTCCCGAAGGCTGGACCGAGTGCTCCGTCTGCATGGTATTGATGGACTCAGTGACCTGGTGCTCGTCGTAGGTTGCGTGCACATCCATGCCCTCACATGCCTGTTCAAAGCGCTCGGGCTTCACGTGGATCCAGCGTTTGTGAGCCATTATGCTGGGCTTGCTGTACATGGGCCGGGTGTAGTGGAACTCGGCACTGTCGCTGGCCCCCTCCTCCCCATCCTGGCTCGCCATTTCCGTGCTCAGCCGGTCATGCTCTGTGGACGAGTTGCTGGGAAGGTATTCCTGCTCAGTGAGCTGAGATGACAGCTCATCTTTGGTGCTCTCCTCTTCATTCTCTCCATCCCTTAGTTCCTGGGCTTTGGGGAAATCAGCATGGCCCCCAGAGCCCAGCTCAAAGCTCTCTACCAGGCCATTGTAACTACTACTACTTGGAGACTGGTGGTCACTGCCATGATTTAGCTTCTGACAGAGTACTGTAGGATTTCCCTCTAAAACCTCAGTGCATTTGTCTACCACATGCCACATCTGGAGGAAGCTTGCTGCTGTTAAGTAACTAACAATTTCTGGAGCAGGCATGACTAGACGTCCCGTATAACTAGATAAGAGAATGTTCTCGAATACTCTTGGGTTCATCACATCAGGTAAAACAATTCTCCTGCTGTTTTTCAGGAGTACCTGGTCACAAAAGTAGGGTGAACTGGCAGCAAGAACAGCTTTGTGTGCCCGGAAAATGTGGCCTTGGACAACAATGGAAACATCACATAATTGTCCTTGCTGGCGCTGCTGGTTCAGTTTCTGCAGAATTGTGCTGGAAAAATCAGGAAATTCTACTCGAAAAGAGTTTGTTCCAGGCTCCATTTCATCACAAATCTTGTTTGTTGCTACAAGAGAAAGAAAAATTAGTACTAATTCTAGCCCAAAGAGGAACTTACTGATCACTAAGAAAACTAAGACAAGTTCCATAGTTCCATCCAGTCCCCTTGCCTGTTGGCCCCAGTGGAAGAGCATTTATCCCCCAGAGCAAGGCTTGCAGGTGTGAGTATGCCAAAAACAGGAACCACCCACCACCTTCATGGTAACAACTCTCAATTTTGCCTATGTCTGTGAATGAGAGAAGGGAATCCACAGAGATGTGATCTGTAAGCTATACAAATCTCCTAAATAAAACAGAGTAAATACTTCTACTCCAAACAAACATGGCACCTATCCAAAGGACAAAATTTTTAAGGGACCTCAGATTCGATCCACATTTGCCAAGTTGGGGTAAGGAAGTAAGGATGGAATTGTGAGAAGGAAAAACTATGTAACTTCTGAGACAAGAATGAACTCAGCAACTGTAAGGAACAGCAAGACAGTTAGGCTATACGCCAGCAAGGGAGTGAGGGGAAAAGGGGGTCAAGTGGCCAGAAGAATCTTGCCTTTGGTCCTTCAGCACCACAGGGGCAAACTCACCGAAGCCCCAAACAGTGTTTCTCTGGTGGCCATCAGACTTTGAGCCCTTTAGGAGCTTCTGATGTGAAGCAGAATGAAGTGGGAAGGCAAGGTATTCCTTCTGTTTGGTGGTCTCCAAGTTGTTTATAGACCAAAGAGCATAGTAAATATTGTCCCTGTTACTGAATGAACTCAATCCAAAGATAAAGCTAAAACAAAGAATAAAGGATAGCCTGTGCTGTTACTGTAAATATATTTTGTGGGGTAGTCAAGCATTAGAGAAAATTTCAAACAGCAACAATCAATAAGATAAACTTCGTTTGAGATCCTGTTCACACACCGTAATTCCACAGTAAATTAAAATAAACCAGTAAACCCGAGAGATTTATTGGCGCTGTCACCTGGTTCCAATACTATATCCAAACACTGTTAAATGCCAGATTTTCTAAGTATGAGATTAAAAACAAAACAAACAAAAAACCCCCCAAAGATTGAAAGTCATCTTCGAGAGATAGGGAGAAAGACCAAGAAAAGAAACCAATGTTTCTTGAGTAATTACTATATAGCAGGGGCTATACACCTTTTTTTTTCACTTAATCTTTATGACTCTGCAAATGTGGAGACTGATATTCTCAAGTTCAGCTATTTCAGGTAACTTTCCCAAGGTTAAAATAAGAGCTAATTTTTACGAAATTGGGATTTGATTAATTGTAGGTCTCTATGACTTCAAAGCCTATGCAATTTTCCCTATAACATCATTCTGCCTCTTCTAAGAAGATGCCAAAATACCATGTTACTCATTATTAATTTTTAGAGGTAACATAGTGTTTTTAGAAAGAAATATTAATTTATGGCTATACCTCTTAAAACATTTCATGATAATTTAAAGCAAAAATAGACCAGGAAATAAACTATTCAGGTATTTGTAATTTCAAAAGGAGAAGTTAAGTAGTATGTAAACGTAAGACTTAGAAAGTGTGGAAATTCTGAGAACTGTATCTGGGTATACAGATTCTCTGCTAGATCACATCACTGTAGAATTTGGATTTTAGCTATCTAAAAAAAGGGGGGGATAATATACACATGTAAAGGCATTTACAGAAACTTGTTTAAAAAACAAACAAAATTCTTCACCATTTGTTCCTATTCCTCCTCCCAAAGAAAATCACCATTAACAAATTCATGTATTTCTAGAAATTTTTATATGCATATATCAGAACAGATCATATATATCCTTTAAAAATCCTTACCCAAATGGGTTCATTACCTACATTTTATTCTGCATTTAGCTTTTGTCACTTAATAGATTTTGGGAGAACTTCTGACATGGTATAGACTGTCTCCCCAAATTCATGTTGACATCTATTCCCTCAATGCGATTGCATTTGGAGGAGGGTTTTTAGGTGGTGATGAGGTCCCAAGGGCAGAGTCCTCATGAATGGAATTACTGCTCTTATAACAGAGACACAGGGGCACCTGTCTGGCTCAGTTGGTAGGAGCATGTGACTCAACCTCAGGGTAGAATTGGGTTTAAGCCCCACACTGACTGTAGAGTTTACTAAAAACGTTAAAAAAATTAAAAGAGACACAGAGACTACTTTGCCCTTTTGCCCATGTGAAGACACATGGAAAAGACGAGTTAGCTATGAACCAGGGAGTGGGTCCTCTCTACACACAGAATCTGCAAGCGCTTTGACCCTGGATTTCTTAGCTTCCAGAATTCTGAGAAATAAATTTCTGTTGTTTATAAGCCAACCAGTCTATGGTATTTTGTTACAGTAGCCCAAATGAACTAATGTACTATATTAGCACAGAAAGAACTCATTCAGTTCTGTTTAATGACTATATAGCTCCTGCTATATGGACATATCCTAATTTAAGCAACTCTCTTCTTATAGAATTTCAATTGTCTGGGCTTTTGAAATTAAGAGCAATGCTATTATAATATATACAATATAATTATACATCTGTGCATAACTATCTTAGCATATCTTTGGAAACATCTATAAGATAATTTCTACCAATGAAACTGCTGGGTCAAAGGGCTGCGGATTTGACATTCTGATATATATTACGAAGCCACTTTCCAGAAAGGTTGTACCAAGACACACTCCTACCAACAAGGAACAACAAGATTTACTCCTCCACACTCTTAACAACACTAGATATTATCAAACCAGGGGAAAAAAAGTTTCCAAATCTCCTAAGTGAATAACCCATAATTCATTGTTGTTTTGATCAACATTTCTTTAATTATGAATGAGAATGATATTCTTTGTTCATGTTTACTGGTCATTTGTTTTTCCTATAAATTATCAGTCATATTGTTTGCTCAAATAAATTGGGCAATTAATCTTACTGATTTGTAGTTTTTTGTAAATGAAATTTATAACTTTGAAATGTATACAAATTACCCAATCTTTGCTTTTATGGCTCCAGGGTTTTGTATTAGACACAGAAAGGCATTTCCAACTCCAAGATTATTTTTAAAAAGTAAAAAGCATTCGGTTTTTTTCCCCTGGTGCCATTTTTTTAAAAAGCACTTAAATGTTTAATACACAAAGAGTTTGTTTCGGCATAAGGAGTAAGGTTAGGATTCCAGCCCCTTTCCCTCCAAAATGTCTAGCCTATTTTCCCAACACTACTACTGAATACTAATCTTTTCCTCAAGATTTCAAGTATCTTTTGTGGAATCTTAAGTGACTGAGAACAAGACTTTTAAAAACCATTCTACAAAAATAAAGGTCATAAGTGATATTAAAGGAAGTGGTGAAAGTCAGTCCCTCCACCAAAACAACCAGTAAGCCAGTAAGCTGCTGAATAATCAGAATCCATTATTTCGGAACTCTGGAATCTGATCAGACACTTGCAGCAACCAAGACAATGCCGGCTGAAGGGAGAGGTGCTGAACTTCACCAAGAGACCTGTATGCACAAAGCAACTATAAACCCCATTCCTCACCCTCGCGCCAGTCTGTGGGACAGTGGCCCACATTCCTGAAGTGGCTGGCTCATACCAGGGAGGACAAGGATGACATCTTTCGAAAGCTGGGCTTTGCATTCTGGTCAGTACGGTGGGTCCACATAGCGTTGTTTCGGCCCACTCAAGCAACAGTGTCTTCCTCAGCAGCATCGATCATAAACTTTTTTCCGACCGTAAGATTTTTTTTTTTAAATTTTTTAAAAAAGATTTTTATTTATTTATTTGACAGACAGAGATCACAAACAGGCAGAGAGGCAGGCAGAGAGAGAGGAAGGGAAGCAGGCTCCCCGCTGAGCAGAGGGCCCGATGCGGGGCTCCATTCCAGGACCCTGGGATCATGACTTGAGCCAAAGGCAGAGGCTTTAACCCACTGAGCCACCCAGGCGCCCCTCGACCGTAAGATTTTTGAAAAGACAAACACACCCCCCCTGCCCATCCACCCTCAGGGCCTGAGTCCAAGTATTTAAGGAAGTCTGTCAGGTCACATGCTGACCATATAATAAAGCAACAGAAACTTCAGCGACTACATGCAATAAGGGATGTAGACTTTGCAAAATCATTTGGAAAAACTGTCATGCAAACAAACTACTTCAGCCCTCAACAAGTAACAAAAGAAATCCCATAGGATAGGAAGAATCTGATTTCAAGAGTTAACCATATTAGAATACATAAAACGTTCCAGCTCTCAACCAAAAACTACTAAGTATACAAAGAAAAAGGAAAACAGGTGCATTCATAAGAAAAAGAATAGTAGAAACTATCCCTGAGGAATTTCAGACATTGGAATTACTAGCTTAAGTTGTTAAATCATCTGCCTTGTATGTGCTCAAATTCCTTAAAAAAAAAAAAAAAAAAAAAAAAAAAGACAAACTCCCAAAACCCCACTATGGACAAAAGAACTAAAGGAAATCAGGAGAAAAATGTCAGTAAAGAGACAGAAATGATAAAAACGAACCAAACAAATTCTGGAGAATTTAATTATTCTCCAAAATAATAATTATTAATTATTATTCAAGAATAATAGCTGTGTTGTGGGCTGCATCATATCCCTTCAAAATTCATGTTGAAGCCCTGACTCCTCAAGTACCCTAGAACGTGATTGCTATGAGATGTTGAGTTGTTGTTAGGGTGGACCCTAATCCACTCTGACTAGTATTATTTTAAGGAATGAAATTTGGACACACAGAGAAACATGTGAGGCACGCACAATGTGAAGATACAGTGAAAAGGTGGCCATCTGCAAGCCGAGAATAAAGGCCTCAGGAGAAACCAAATCTACCAACACCATGATCTTGGTCTTTTAGCCTCTGGAATTGTGAAAAAACAAATTCCCCTTATTTAAGCCATCTAGTTTGTGGTGATTTGTTTGAAAGACATAGGAAACAAATACAAGTTGAAATAAAAAATTTACGAGAGGAGTTCAATGGCAAATTTGAATAGGCAAAAGGAAAAAAAATCAGCAAAAATCAGCAAAAAAAAATGTCCTTGAGCAAACTCAAGGACAAAGCAATTCCAACTATCCAGCCAGGGGGATAGAAAGAAAAATGAAGAGAAATGAGCACAATCTGAGGTACCTGTGGGACACCATCAAATGTACAACATGCCCACCATAGGGATCTCCAAAGAAAGAAAAGGTAGAAACAGTATTAAAAGAAATATTGGTAGAAAACTTCCCTTTATAAAAGACAAACCCATATATCCAAGAAGCTCAAAAAACTCCCAAGTAGAGTAAAATTAAAGAGATCCACATTAGACACACTAGAAGTTAAATAGCAGGAAGTTGAAGACAAGGGACTTGAGAGCAGAAAGAAAGAAGTGCTTCATCACATAAAAAAGGATCTTTAGTTAGATTTACAGCTAATTTTTCATCAAAGACCATCAGGGCCAGAAGGCAGTGGTATGACATTAAAAGTGGTAGAAGAAAAACCGTCAACTTGTAATTTTCTATCTGGCAAAACTATCCTTTCTTGAATAAAGGAGAAATTAAGACAGTCCCAGATAAACAAAAGCTAAGGGCACTCATTACCAGTAGACCTCCTCTACCAGAAATGATAAAAAGGGATCCATCAGGCTGCTATAAAAGAATACTAGGTAATAATTCTAAGGCACATGAAGGAATAAAGACCACTGATAAAGATTAGCAACGTAAACATAAAAGCTGTTATTATTCTTTTGACTTATAACTCCTTTTTTTCCTGTATGCTTTAAAAGATAAATGCAGGGCGCCTGAGTGGCTCAGTGGGTTAAGCCTCTGCCTTCAGCTCAGGTCATGATCTCAGGGTCCTGGGATTGAGCCCCACATCAGGCTCTCTGCTTGGCAGGGAGCCTGCTTTCCCCCCTCTCTCTCTGCTTGCCTCTCTGCCTACTTGTGATCTCTGTCTGTCAAATAAATAAATAAAATCTTTAAAAAAAAAAAAAAATAAAAGATAAATGCATAAAATAGTTATAAATCTATGTTGATAGACAACATATGAAAATGTAATCCATGACAATAACAGGAAGGGGGAGGGATAGATATGTAAGTAACAGAGTGTGTACTACTGAAACTAAGTTTGGGGGTGCCTGGATGGCTCAGTTGGTTAAGCATCCAACTCTGATTTCGGCTCAGGTCATGATCTTAGGGTGCTGGGCGTGCTTAAGATTCTCTCTCCCCCTCTCCACATTTTCCTGCCCCCAACTCGAGTGGACTTGTGTGCTCTCTCTTTAAAATAAAAAAGGAACTGGGGTGCCTGAGTGGCTCAGTGGGTTAAGCCTCTGCTTTCGGCTCAGGTCATGATCTCAGGGTCCTGGGATGGAGCCTCGCATCAGGCTTTCTGCTCGGCAGGGAGCCTGCTTCCGCCTCTCTCTCTCTCTCTGCCTACCTCTCTGCCTACTTCTGATCTCTCTGTCAAATAAATAAAAAATAAATCTTAAAAAAAAAAAAAAAGGAACTAAGTTTGAATTAGTCAAACTAAGTTGCTGCTAAGAGGTTAACTGTAAACCTCAATGTAATTACTAAGACTATACATGGAAAGAAAAGAATCAAAATGGCATACCAAAGGAGAGTAAATAAATGTTTATATATATATATATATATATATATTTTTTTAGGATTTTATTTATTTACTTGACAGAGAAAGACACAGTGAGGGAGGGAACACAAGCAGGGGGAGTGGGAGAGGGAGAAGCAGGCTTCCCATGGAGCAGGGAGCCCAATGTGGGGCTTCCTCCCAGGACCCTGGGATCATGACCTGAGCCAAAGGGAGACACTTAATGACTGAGCCACCCAGGCGCCCGTTCTTAACAGTTTTTAAAAGGTAGTAATGGAGGAATTGTGGAACAAAAAACATACAAGATATATAGAAAACAGCTAAATGGTAGAAGTAAATCCTTCCTTATCAGTATTTAAATGTAAATGGATTACACTCCCCCATTAAAAGTTGGAGATTGGCAGAATGGATTAAAAAACATGATTTATTTATATCTTGTCTATAAGAGACATGTAAAATGAGAGAAAAGATATTCCATGCAAAGAGTAACCAAAAAAGAGTTGGAGTGGCTATATTATTATCAGACAAAATAGAATTTAAGTCAAAAAGGTTACAAGAACAAAGGACATTATATACTGAATAAAAGGTTCAATCTATCAAGATGATATAACAACCATAAACATATATGTACCCAACAAGAGAAATATATATGGGACAAAATATATGAAGCAAAAAATGGACAAAACTGAATAGAGAGGGGCGCCTGGGTGGCTCAGTGGCTTAAAGCCCCTGCCTTCGGCTTAGGTCATGATCCCAGGGTCCTGGGATCAAGCCCAAGTCTGGCTCTCTGCTCAGTAGGGAGCCTGCTTGCCTTCCTCTCTCTCTGCCTGCCTCTCTGCCTACTTGCGATCTCTGTCTGTCAAATAAATAAATAAAATCTTTAAAAAAAAAAAACAAACAAACTGAATAGAGAAACAGACCAATCTACAACAACAGGTGGTGACTCTAATTTCTTTCAGTAATAGAAAAAACCAGACTTAGGATCTATAAGGAAATAGAGACTTAACATTACTACAAATCAATGACACCTAAAAGAATACAGAATATAAAAAGTAATAAAGCTCTGATACATGCTACAATATAAACATGGAAAACATGCCAAATCATGCTAAACATTAACTTAAGCCAGACACAAAAAGACACAATTGTATAATTCCACTTATGAGAAATATCTAGAATGGGCAGATCCAGAGACAAAAAAGTTGATTAGAGGTTATCATGGGCTCAGGGGAATTAGAAATGGGAGTTATTACTTAATGGTTTCTGTTTGGTGTGATGAAAAAAACTGTGTGAAAAAAATTGGGGGATTAGAAAGTGGTGCTGTTTGCATAACATTATGAGTGTAATTAACGCCACTTGAAAATGGTTAAAATGGTAAAGTGAGTGATGTATGTATTTTTTAACCACACATTTAAAAAAAAAAACAAACCTGGGAGGAAAAAAAAAATCACGTAACTTTATTTTCAACTATGTCAAGGTAGTAATGGTCCTTAAAATTTAAAAGTATCTGACTTCTGGGGTGCTTGGCTGGCTCAGCTGGTGGAGCATGTGAATGTGACTCCTGATCTTGGGGTTGAGTTTGAGCCCATGCTGGGTGTAGAGGTTAAAAATAAAATACTTTAGAAAAATATAAATAAAATACAAGCATCTGACCTCTACCCCTTAACTTTGGGTGAGTGTGGTATTTCTACACATTCCCTGATCTTACTAACATGCAAAGCCTGAACCTCTCCTTTGGGTTTTCCTGCTATATAAGCCTATTTATAAGCTCACAAGCAGTTGTTACCTATATTAATAGTATAGCTGTTGTATCAATTAAAAAAAAAAAACTTTGATAGAAGTTAACTCACTGCAATAAACACTTAAATAAGTACACCACCATGAACTACCATATGCAAAGTACTGTGGGGGAATTTCTAAAATGATCAAGGAATCTCACTGTACAGAGTTTATAATCTGGTAGGGGAGATTAAGAAAAATGCATACAACTGTGTTATTCAAGGAAAAGCCTGATAAAAGCACCAGAAGAGAATTATAAACTCAAGAGAAATTCAGAGGAGGGGACCTGGTATACCCTACAGCCATACGTCCTTTCACAATAAATTTCAGTATCACCAGATTAAGATGGAAGACTTGAAAGCAGTATATAATTCTTCCCATCTACTATCCTAACCAAAATAATCTAGGAAAAATGAAAAAATTGGCCTTAGTCCTGGAAACTAGTGACCAGAGTTATATGGTCAAACTTTAATTAAGGACAGAGTTGAGATGGGGCCAGACTGAAAAGACATATTACTCCTGCAACTCCACCTACTACGTCAGACAATCCTGGTATAGTAGCAGCAATACTGAGAGAAGAACACTAATGCCTGTTCATTCGAAGGTCCATCCATGGCTAAAACTGCAGAGTGGACTATGGGACAGGTCCTGCAGATTAGCAACATTCACAGCTGGATATACTGGAATACCGAAGGTTGCACAGTGCCTTAGCAGAAATTTTTTAAAAAACTTGACATGAGAGCGTGGGGCTCAGGAGTAGCCCCAGGAAGGAGGTAGAGACATTTGCCAGCTGGGCCAAGACACGTTGAGTGTCTTGCCTTCAGCTTGGGTTGCGATCTCGGGGTCCTGGGATCCAGCCCCGTGTCTGGCTCTCTGCTCAGTGAGGAGGTCTGCTTCTCCTCCTCACTTTCTCTGTGTGTGTGTGCTCTCTCAAACAAATAAAATCTTAAACAAACAATTTCCCTAACACAGAAGAAAATGCACAGAGCTCAAGCTCTCCTAAGAGTATCTAAGACCTAGCCTCTGGCCCAGCCATTCAAGTTAACCCCTGGTGTCAGGATGATTCAGCCTGTCTTTCAACTAAGAGCTAAGAGATGATTCTAACAGCATTCGTGTATATGGTAAAACAAACAAATAAACAAAACACAAACAACCCACCCACAAAGGTGGAAAAATTTCAGACCCAAGCAGAATGTTTCCCATTAAAGAATTAAAAACCTGACTGGTCAGGGTGCCTGGGTGGCTCAGTGGGTTAAGCCTCTGCCTTCAGCTCAGGTCATGATCTCAGGGTCCTGGGATCCAGGCCAGCATCAGGCTCCCTGCTTGGCAGGGAGCCTGCTTCCCTCTCTCTCTCTCTGCCTGCCTCTTTGCCAACTTGTGATCTCTCTCTGTCAAATAAATAAATAAAATCTTAAAAAAAAAAAAACCAACCAAACAAACAAAAAAACCACACCTGATTGGTTTCATTCCGTAAGTACATGGGGTCTGTAAATAACAATATTCTACAATAACAAAAAAGAAAACATTAATGGATAAACAAAGAGCAAAGTTTTGTTGTTGTTTTTTAAAGCAAGCTCTATGCCCAATGTAGGCTTGAATTTAAGACTCCAAGATCAAGAGTCACTAGCCATACTGACTGAGCCAGACAGGCACCTCTAAAGAGCACAGCTTAGATAGCATTTTTATTTTTATTTATTTAGTTTTTATTTTTAGTAGGCTCCATGTCCAGTGCGGAACCCAATGTGGAGCCTGAATTTACAACCCTGAGATCAAGACCTGAGCTGAGACCAAGAATCAGACGCTTAACCAACTGAGCCACTGAGGTGCCCCTCTAGATAGCATTTTAATTTTTATTTTTTTAAAAGATTTTATTTATTTATTTGACAGAAAGAGCAAGAGAGCACATGGGCGCAGGGGGATAGGCAGAGGGAGAATCAAACTTCCTGCTGATCCTGGAATCATGACCTGAGTGGAAGGCAGACACTTAACCGACTGAACCACCCAGACGCCCCTAGACAGCATTTTCAAAATGTTGATTCCAGGGGTGCCTGGGTGGCTCGGTGGGTTAAAGCCTCTGCTTTCGGCTCAGGTCATGATCCCAGGGTCCCGGGATCGAGCCCCACATCGGGCTCTCTGCTTGGTGGGAAGCCTGCTTCCCCCTCTCTCCCTACTTGTGATCCCTGTCTGTGAAATAAATAAATAAAATCTTAAAAAAAAAATGTTTTCACAAACTTACGAAAACATGGTATTTATGGAAAAAAAAAAAGCCAATGACTTGGAAGATGCAGAGAAACTAATAACAGAGCAGAAATGTAAATAGGCAATTAGGTGCAGAACCACAACAATAGAAAATGGAATCAGTGATGTGGAAGGCACTCTAGGGGAACTTCTACCAGAATGCAGGAGGAGAATAAAATTATGAAAACAGCAAGAAAGAAGAGAACAAAACAGGAGAAAAGGGAATAGAGATCCAATGTATGGCTAGTTAGTGTCCTTCAGACAAAGAATTGAATAGAGTAGAAGGAAGAATCAAATAAAATATTTAACAAAAGAAAATTTCTGAGTGAAAAATCTTGAGTATTCAGAAGTCTTGCTTCAGTAGTGGGGCAAATTAGCCCCAGACATAATGTAGCTTTGGTCCTGTTAAACAGATCTTGAAAATAAGCCTCAAAGGGATCAAACTATTTAGAGTATCTACATAGTACTGAAATATCCAGAGCCCAAGAAAGTAAAACTCATGTCTAATGAAAAATCACCAGACATGCAAAGCAGCAGGAAAATATAAACCATAATAAAGAAAGAAAAAAAATGTGATCAACAGAAACAGACCCAGAAATGACAAATTTATATAACTGGTAGAAAATTTTGTATTCCATATGTTTAAGAAAATATAGCTTTCCTGTATTTAAACAGGGAAGCTATTAAAAAAAAAAAAAAAAAAAAAAAAAACCCACACACACCCAAATCGAATTTCTACGGATTAAACACAAATAAGCAGGGGTGCTTGGGAGGCTCAGTCGTTAAGTGTCTGCCTTTGGCTCAGGTGATGATTCCAGGGTTCTGGGACTGAACCCCACATCAGGCTCCCTGCTTCTCCCTCTCCCCGCTTGTGTTCCCTCTCTCACTGTCTCTGTCAAATAAATAAAAAAGTTCTTTAAAAAACAAAACACAGATAAGCAAACACTGAGGAATAACACCACTGCAGAAAAAAGATCAGTGAACCTGAAAACACAGCAAGAGAAACAACCTAAAATAAAATGGGGTGGGGGGTTGGGGAGGACCAAAAAAAAAAAAAAAAAAAAAAAAAAGGAGAGGGTAAAGGGAAACGAAGTATCAGTGAAACTTGAGACAACTTTAAGGCACCTAATTGGAGTCCCTGAAGGAGAAGAGGTGGAGGGTAAATTTACTTGAAGAAATAATAGTCAAAATCTTTCCAAATTTCATGAATACAACAAACCCACACATCTAAGAACCTCAACAAATTCTAAGCACAAGAAGCATAAAGAAAATTCCCCCAAGCTATACCATAATCAAATCACTTCAAACTAGTAATAAGAAACTCTTATAGGCAGCCAGAGGGGAAAAAGACCCATTCTGTACAAAGAACCAAGGATAAGAAAGGCTGCAAACCTCCTATCAGAAACAATGTCAGTTAGGAGACTGTAGACAATGCAAGACAGTCGTCTTCAAAGTACTAAAAGTAAAAACCTGTCAACCTATATTCTATACCCAATCAAAATAGCTTTAAAAATAAAGGCAAAATCCTTGTTCAGATACAGAAAAGATAGTGGAATTCACCATCAGAAAGGTCCAAGGTCAAAAGAATGGGTTTATGAAAACAGCAGTTAAGCCAGGCAACATTATTAATATCAAAGTAAGAGTCAATGTAAAAAGTATCAAATGGGACAAGAGCTTATTGTTCTTACTGCTTTTTTGCAAGTTTATTGTTAGTTGATGAATTCCATAATTCATAATGAGGGTTATCTTGCAAACTGTGTGTAAATGTAATATAGTCTCCAGGAAACAAGAGTGACAGAAACATAACTGTAGTAAGAAATATAATTTTCCCTCTTTTAATTCTTAAATCAGGTAGGCAAAGGATAACTGGAATGTAGAAACTTAGACAGGTATCACCGGTAATGCTAATTTAAATGAAACATACAACCTCTGCAGTCTACAAATAACACATCTTTAAAAAAAAAAAAAAAAAATCTTCTTTTTTAAATTTTTTAGGACATTTACCAAAAAATAAAAAAGAGAGAAAAAAGTGGGCACACACACCAGAGCACATCTGATTACACGTGATTACACATTGTAATAAATCAAGAAATATTTAAGAAAAAATCTTAAAACCCCCACCCAATAAATTAAACAAAATTCTTAATTCTAAAACAATGAAGAAACTAAAACTGGAGTGTCAAATTCACAAAATTAGGAATAAAAAATGGACTATAAAAACATTATAGAAACTTTAAGACAGAAGACAATTCCACACTAAATTTCAAAATCTCATGGATAAAAAGTTTTACAGAGAAGTATAAATTATCAGAACTGACCTGAGAAGAAAAAAAAGTCTGAACAGATTACTGTGTAGCAATTCTGAAATAGTTCAAATGATTTCCAAAAGCACACCAGGCCTAGAATAATTTATAGGAAAATTTTGTAAAGCAAATTAATTCCTATGCTGTATAAACTGTTTCAGAGGGGAAAGAGGAGCAAGGGAATAACAGTGGGAGAAAACCTACTACTTTTATTTAAACTCTGTATCTTTTTTTTTTTTTTTTAAAGATTTTATTTATTTATTTGACAGACAGAGATCACAAGTAGGCAGAGAGGCAGGCAGAGAGAGGAGGAAGCAGGCTCCCTGCCGAGCAGAGAACCCGATGTGGGGATCCATCCCAGGACCCTGGGATCATGATCTGAGCCGAAGGCAGAGGCTTTAACCTACTGAGCCACCCAGGCGCCCCTAAACTCTGGTATCTAAATTAGATATGAAAAAACTATAAGCCCGCCTCACTTATTAACAAAGAAAAATTATAAATCATATGGCATTCTGGTTTGTTTTCTTTAATCTCTTGTGGGTCAAGTGCACTATGAGTATGGCACATTGAAGAAACTGAATTCTTGCTCCCATCCCACTGAGGGCAAGGTCCTCATCCATGCTAAAACTACCACCAGAAAGCCAGCTTGCAAGCTCTCTCTGAGCTCTTCATTCAAGATCACTCCTATGCTTCACATGGGAAGGACTGCTGGGATTACCCTGCTAAAGGCGCTGTCTGAACTTTAAATGTGGGCACTGGAGGCAGCACTGAAAACTTCTCAGTGATATGCAGATTCAAAGACAATCTGCTGATGCACTTAAAAGCAGGAGTAAGTCAAAGAAGTACAGGCTTAATGATAAGATTTCAGCAAGGGCGCCTGGGTGGCTTAGTCAGTTAAGCATCTGCCTTTGGCTCCATTTATGATCCCGGAATTCAGGGACGGAGCCCCATGTAGGGCTCCCTGCTCCACGGGGAGTCTGCTTCTCCCTCTGCCCCTCACCCAGCTCTTGCTTACTCTCTCCTTCTCTCTCAAATAAATGATTAAAATCTTAAAAGAAAAGATTTCAGCAAATGTAATCAAGGTTTGAGGCAATGAAAGTAACAGTGACTATGGAGAACAGAGAGGTAGAACTGGTAGGAGTGACTGAATTGCTCAGCAGGAAGATGCAAGGGGTAGTGCAAGACACAAACAATCCCATCCAGGGAGTGGAAAGGTAACCTCCAACATGGGAGAAAATATATGCAAATCACATAACTGTTAAGTGATCTGTATCCCAGATATATGAAGAAGTCTTAAAATTTAATAGCAGACAACTGAAAAATGGGCAAAGGATTTGAACAGACATTTCTCTAAAGAAGATATACAAATGAGCACACAAAAAATGCTCAGTATCATTATTCACTAGGGAAAGGCAAATTCAAACCACAAGGACAGATAACCATTCAGATGGCTAAGATAAGTAAAACAGACAAAAACAATTATTGATAATAGATGTGGAAGGATCAGAACCATTATATACTGCTCGTGTGAATATAAAGTGGTGCAGCCACTTTGGAAAACAGTTTGGCAACCCCTCAGTGGGTTAAACACAGAGCTACCATGTAACTCAACAATTCTACTCATAGGTCTATACCCAAGAGGACTGAAAACATATGATATGATATCCACACAAATATCCACAATAGCAAATCTATCATGGAAAAAAGTGGAAATAACCCAAAGGTCCTCATCTGCTGACTGAATAAACAGAAGGTGGTCTATCCATACAATGAAACAGTATTCCTTTTTATTATGTAAGTTTTCTTTTTTAAAATATTTTATTTATTTATTTGACAGACAGAGATCACAAGTAGGCAGAGAGAGAGGGGGAAGCAGGCTCCCTGCTGAGCAGAGAGCCCAATGCGGGGCTCGATCCCAGGACCCTGGGATCATGACCTGAGCGGAAGGCAGAGGCTTTAACCCACTGAGCCACCCAGGCACCCCTATATAAGTATTCTTATATTATGCCATTCTTTTGGCAATAAAAAAGAATGAAGCGCTGACAGATGTGATAACACGGCTGAACCTTGAAAACATGATGCTAAGTGAAAGAAGTTAGATACAAAAGGCCACATCTTGTATGATTCCATTTATAAGAAATGTCCAGAACAGAAAGATTTATAGACAAAAAGTGAATCAGTGGCTGCCAGAAACTATGGGGAAAGGAAAGGGTAGTGACTGACTGCCAATTGGGGTTTTTGGCGCGGGGTGGGGGGGTGATAAAAATCCTCAAATTAGATTGTGGTGATGGCTATCTGAATATACTAACCCACTAAATATACTAAAAAACTTTTAATTGCACATGAATTATGTCTTAATAAAGCAGTCTGAAAAATAAAGTAATGCAAGGTAAACTAGTTACTGACAACAAAGTTTCCAAACTGGGTAACTAGGGAAAATCTAATTATAGAAATAACAACAGCATCTACTATTCATTAAATGTGTGCATTGTACCAAAATCTGTACAAAAGCACTGTATATATTTTATCTTAGTCCTCAAAATAACCCACTGGATAGGTATTTTTTATTCCTATTGTATAGAATATGAAACAGACAAAGAGGTACACCACCTGCTTAAGGTCATATAACTAGTGGGTGGTGAAGTTGGGTTCAAAACACTTGCTCAGGGGCGCCTGGGTGGCTCAGTGGGTTAAGCCGCTGCCTTCGACTCAGGTCATGATCTCAGGGTCCTGGGATCGAGCCCCGCATCGGGCTCTCTGCTCAGCAGGGAGCCTGCTTCCTCCTCTCTCTCTCTGCCTGCCTCTCTGCCTGCTTGTGATCTCTCTCTGTAAAAAAAAAAAAAAAAAAAAATATTTAAAAAAAAAAAAAAAAAAAAAAACACTTGCTCAGGCCCAGTATAGCCTGATGATAGTATGAAAGGTAAAGGTGAATACTATTTTCACAAATAAATGGAAATAATCTATAATATACAACACATTCCTAAACTCCAGAGCAAATTATTTACAATCTTCAGACTTAATGATGTACTAGAAATTTTATCTATCTTGCACATAGTTAAGTTTTAAAACAACGACAACAATAACCCAATAGTAACCCAACCTATCCCCACTCACTCCCTCCATAGTTCATGGAGGCTCTCTGGCTTTTTTTTTTAAGATTTTATTTATTTATTTGACAGACAGAGATCACAAGTAGGCAGAGAGGCAGGCAGAGAGAGGAAGGGAAGCAGGCTCCCTGCTGAGCAGAGAGCCCTATGGGGCTCAATCCCAGGACCCTGGGACCATGACCTGAGCCGAAGGCAGAGGCTTTAACCCACTGAGCCACCCAGGTGCCCCTCTCTGGCTTTTTTAAAAGCAGGGAAAAACTGGGAAATATTGAAGAATCACCGAGCTCTAGATGATCTTCAAGATATCTTCCAACTTTGATGAGTTTAACAGTAGCCTGTATTAATTATGCAGCTAAAGAATAGTATGTCAAGTTTTATACATTATTTAAACACAACTACAAGTCTGAAAACACAGACAGCAATATAATAGGGAAGCAGACCCATCAGTCCTGAAGCCCTCCAGACATTTCATAATCAGATCAGAGGGTAATTTGCATGCTTACTGTAGGGAGCACATTTAAATACAGTAAATACGACTTCGGTAAATCAGAAGACTGGCGCAAATGTATAAAAATACCAAGACCCCATGCCTACCAAAATTCTTTGTATTAGCCAAATGCTTTACAGTTCACAAAACAGACTAGGGAAACCTGGGCTCTTGTAATATCCCTGAATCCTCATACTAATTTTAAAAATGAGTAAACTGAAGCTCAGGAAGGTTAAAAGACCTGTCCCACATCATGTATCTCAGAAGGGGTAGGTCAGGATTCAAAACAGTTTAATTTAAATCTATTATTTTTCTAAGTTAAAAAAAGTCACTGAGCAGAGAAGTTTCTGTGAAGTTAAATAATGTAAAGCAGTAACTGGTCTTAAAATACACAAGAGGTCCTCCCCAGAATAGAAGTATAAGAAACTCTGGTCTAGAGCAATTAAATACAACTACATCATTATTTTTGCTGAAAAGAAACTATTTTAGTAAAAAATTTTAAAAACCTGTCTTTTTAGTAAGTTCATAGCTTACCTAATGCAAAGCTGTATTCCTGGGAAAAAGCCCTTTATGCCATGGCCATCAGAAAGCAGTAAGGATGAATGAGGAAGAGAAACCCATTTCTCAGTTTTGCTTCAAATTAAAATCGCACTGACTTCTGAAAGAAAAAAATCATGTTGAAAATGTAAAAGAGATGCTGGTGACATTTACCGTGTCTGTGTACCTTCCTAATAAATACTACCGGTGTGTGAGCAGCAGAAAGAAAACTAATCAACACTGGTATTTTTGGTTATATTAACTTCAATTCTGTACCTTCTTTGCTTCTGTGTTGTATTTTTTAGTTTATTTATTCTTCTAAAAGATTTTTATTTATTTATTTGACACAGAGAAAGAGCACAAGCAGGAGGAGCAGCAGGCAGAGGGAGAGGGAGAAGCAGGCTCCCTGCTGAGCAAGGAGCCCAGTGTAGGACTTGATCCCAGGACAGGACCATGGGTAGGCCCAAGGCAGATGCCTAACCTACTGAGCCACCTAGGCACCCCAGTGTTGTATTTATTATTTTTTTTAATTAAAAGATTTTATTTATTTGACAGAGATCACAAGTAGGCAGAGGCAGGCAGAGAGGTGGGGGGGGGGGGCGCCGTGGCAGAAGCAGGCTCCCCGCTGAGCAGAGAGCCCGATGTGGGGCTCAATTCCAGGACCCTGAGATCATGACCTGAGCTGAAGGCAGAAGCTTAACCCACTGAGCCACCCAGGCGCCCCCGTTTTGTATTTTTAATTTAATTTTGAAAAAATCTTAGATTCACACAAAAGTCACCAAAAAATGCCAAAGGTTCTGTACACCCCTCAATCCCTCACCCAGTTTTAATAACATCTTACATCACCATGGCACACTGGTTAAAAATAGAAAACCAACACTGATCGATGTCTATGTAACTTTACAGAATTAAACTATCCTTTGGAAAAGTCATTTCAGTCTCCAGACCATGCCAATCAGCATCCCTACAAGTTCTACTTGGAAGACTTCAGGTAAAGAACTTAGTAAAACCTGTCTTAGCATTAAAAAAAAAATAAGCTACCTACTTGATGAGGCTTGATTCTTCCTTTAATTTTAAGCCACTGCTGAATGTTTTACTTAAAACTCAGGGCAAACATTCCATTGTGGTAAACTCTGAGATTCAAAAGCGAAGGTATTGTTCTAACCACTAACTCCCCACTTACCAGTCATCCTGCCATTACAGTACAATATAGCTAAGGAAATGGTTTTAAATGCCTTCTCATATTCATTAGCATTTGGGGCAAGAAGCTCAACTCAAGGAAGGCAGAAGGCAGAAACAGCATTCAGTTTCAGGAAAATGATTAGCTACAGAAGACCAACAAAATAATGGAAAATTTTTGTTCTCAACATGTTACAAATAAGACAAAAATCCTTCTATCGCAACTGTACATATAAATAAGGTAAAAAGGAAAAGTTCATGAAAATGATAGAGTATATTTAACTGATTTTAAGGGGCATATCTCAAAATTTCTGCAATCAGGATGTGATGGCCAAAGTGGAAATTTTAATGTTTGTCACTGCCTGAGACAAATATAGAGCATTCCTAAGAGCCTCATCAGTATTTCTGAAGACACAAAGGAGGACACTGTAGGAAAGTAAGGACCGAACTTGAACTGAAAAGTATTTAAGGGTAGGAATGTTAAAAGTTTGTAACAAACACTTTAACCAATTTATTTCACTTCTTTTTCTTTTTTATTTAGGCTTTAGAATGATGTCATTTAAAAATATCTAAATAAGTCTAAAAATGTTTTCTCAATAAGAATTTTATAAGCCTAGGGTGCCTGGGTGGCTCAGTCAGTTAAGCAGCTGCCTTCAGCTCAAGGTCATCATCTCAGGGTGGTGGGACAGAGCCTAGAATTGGGAGTCCCTGCTCAGCGGGGAACCTGCTTCTCCCTCTTCCTCTGGCCCTTACCCTGCTTGTGCTCTCTCTCTCTCAAATAAATAAAATCTTTAAAAATAATTTTTTTTAGAAGCCTAAATGATTAAAAAGCACATGTCATAGCTTAATTGGCAGTGTTTTCTCCTTCTTTGGTGGTAGAGAAAAGAATCTATGGTATCTAGGATTCAATACAGCAGTAATTCGGCTTGATAAACTACAACACCCGCAACCTGAGAGCTTAAGAGAACAGAACACAAAGGCCTCCCCCATCAGAACACACACAGGAAATGACACATAATTTTGCATTATCATAATAACTGGGTTATTTTTCCAACCCTAAGAGCTTTCTTCATGTAAAAAGTAAAATCTCGCTCAAATTTCCCATGGGTATGCAGCAGATTTCTGCCTTATAGCCAAGGAACACGGAGGGAGAAGAGCTAGGGCAGGAATCTGCCCCAAGTAGAAAACTTGAGGGAAGATTTTAACCAACTTTTTTTTTTTAACCGAACTCCTTTCTAAGAACATTAGCTGTGATGAGAGCAGGCATCAACAAACAGTAGGTTCGACTAAATGTTCTAACATCCAAAAATAAATTTTTAAAATCACATTTTCAAAACAAAACAAAAAAAAGAAATAAAAATCACATTTTCAAAGAGCTGATTAATTCCAAGCTTCTCCAATGAGCAGTTCGTTTTTTCCTGTACTGTGGTAAAATATACTTAACATAAAATTTACCATTTTAAAGTATACAATTAGTGGCATTAAGCACATTCACAATGTTGTGCAACCATCACCACTATCCATTTCCAGAATTTTTCATCACCCCGAACTAAACCTCTGTATCCGTTAAACAATAACGCTCCATCCCCTACTCTGCCAGCCCCTGGTAATCTATATTCTACTTTCTGTCTCTGAATTTTCCTATTTTAGATACCTCACATAAATGGACCCATGAGATAACTGTTCTTTTGTGTCTGGCTTACTTCTTCAGTGAGTACTTTAGTAAAGCAAAGAATGAAATCCCAAATTATGAGGTTTCTTAATAATTTAACTGCACAGTGACACAATCTCTTAACTAATCAAACAGCCTTCCCAGAAATCCTCCTGTTCCATGAGCCCCAAGGGGCAGAGAATCTTAGACTGACCTTTCCTTTGCCTGTAGACAGGCCTAGTTAAGCAGCTGGAACTCAAGGAGCTGGCTCCTGAGAGCCCTGGAGGCTATCCTGGGGTAAGTGGATGGAGCAAAGGGAAGTAAGGAGCTGTGCAGGCTTAAAAACCATGGGTAGGAAAAGACCTGATTTATCAAGCTACTTTGGCCTTGACATGGTCTCCGGTTGGCCTGCCAGAAGGAGCTCCTGCACCCGGACACTTAGGTTGGGCGACACCTGTCAGAGTTGAGGCCAGACTGCAGTCTAGTGGCTGAGAATGTCACCAGTGCAGGAAGCTTCACGGGGTCATGAGTCACTGCATGGCTCAGAGGTCCGGGCAAGCCTGCCCTGCCCCGCCCAGACAAACCCGGTTAGGAGACCACAAACAAGACACAAAACTGGCAGAAACACAGATGGCCAAAGCGAAGGGCTGACAGGCAGGCCGTGAATGAGAGTAAAGACCGAGAGGGAAACAAAGGGTCAAGAAACACAAGCAAAGTAGAGAGCGAAACAAAAACAAGGTCCAGATGGAGATGCGCTCAAGAGAGATAAACCGGAGAGAAATACAAAGTTGACAGGGACAGAGTTGAGAGGCAGAAAGGGCAGGTGACAACAGGTGACAGAGACCGCAACAGACGTGAGACACGACTTAGAAGTAAACAGAGGCAGATACCAGCAAAGTCCGGGTGCAGCCCTTCTCCGGGCCTTGGCTCGAACCCGAGGCCGCCACGCCGCACCCACACGGCGCCCGCGAAAGGCCGGCGGACGTACCGGGGCGGGATCTCTAAGCGCTCTGGCCCGCCGAGGTCCGCCGCCATGGGGTGACCTTGGGCGAGACGCTGCCTCGGGGGCCCTGGGGTCGCGGTCCGCGTACTGGGCTGGCTGGAAACCACAGGAGTCGGACCGGGCTACCGGGACTCCAACCGCCAGAGCGCGGCTGAAGCATCCCGGTCTGCGGAACGGGCCTGCCGGGCCAGCGGCGCGCGAGCGCCGGGACCTGCAGAGAAGCCCTTAAACCTCTCCGGCTTCCCTCCCTGCCCTCTCGCTACCTGTTGTCCCGACTCCGCAGTACCTGCTAACGGCTCCGCGCTCACATTACCCGGCCGCCGGACACTTTCCGCCACCGGCGTCAGGCCCGTTCAAGCCGTCGCCGCCGCGACCGCCTCAGCCTGCGCCTCCCGCCCCCGGAAACGCTTCCCGGTTCCGCCCCCGAAACGCCAGTGCTTCCGGGGATGCGTCAGAGAGAAAGCGGTGTGCGCATGCGGGACTGGCTTTCGGGGCGAGGCGTCCAGAGAGCGAGCCGCTGCAGCCAGCTACTGCGCAGTGTAATCTGGCGCAGGTCAATTAGCTTTAAGGGTTGTTAGTGAGGGCGCTGCTGGGAATTAGGGAGCTGATACGAAGTCCTAACCCCATTTCAAACTTTATCTCTTTCTTGCTGCGTAGCAGAGATCGTGTCAAATTCATTTTTGCCTCCATAGTGCCTTTGGCACCTAGTGGATACTCAAGTCAATGTACAACGAAAGGAACAGTTCCCTTTGTGTGGCAGGCGCTGTGCTGGGTCCCCATTTTGTTCAGGTACTAGTGGAGATTCTTTGATCTCAGGGGAGGTAGATCTTCACTGCTGCTAGAAGGAATGACTCATAATTAGTCCAAGCTATTCATGGTAATCTCATTAGCCAGTGGTTAGACAAGGCAGTCAGGTGACCAACGTGTGTGTGTGGGTGTGGGTTTAGCAAAGTCCACTAAGACTTTAGTTGAGTATCCTCAAGTGCTTTGTCATTTTTATTTGATTCCTGCCTCTAAGCAGACCTAAAGGTTGGAAGTTCAGTCCCAATCATGTGCTTATGATCTGACAAGCAAATGCTAAAGCTGGCAAAATGGAAAGACTGAAAGAGCCTAGGTCTCATATGACATTAAGCTACAGTGCTTAGCTTGCCTCTGGATGTTTTGTTGCATGAGCCTAATACATTTCTACTTGGACTTTATTTCTAGCAGTATTGTAGACTCTTCAAATATAACAGCAACAAAATATATTAAAATGCTAGGAGAAATATTGAAAGCACCCTTTTCAATACATAGATAAGCTTGTGAGAAAGTCAGGAAAATCATCTGAGACCAGGAAGAAAGCAGAAACCCAAGCCTAGGAAGTTAGATAGTGTTGATGTTCAGAAGTTATGCAGAGATACAGTCTGCATTGTTCTGATAGGTTAGCATGTGTGTTATACTGATAAATACTTTGAAAATCATCTCTAGAGGAAGGTAAACAATGATGATACTGCTAGCTGTAGGGGCACTTACCGAGGTCCAGGCAAGATGAGAGCCAAACTGGAAGATCAGGTTGGGACCCCAAAAGGGGATGTATCTTTAGGGGAAGGATAAACTAGAAGAAAAAAAAAAAATCTGCCCAGCAGAGCTAGGCAGCAAGGAAAGTTGTCTCTGTCTTGGCTCTAGGTAGAGAGGCAGTGCATTTTACCTCTAATGGATCCATGGTTAAAGTCTGACCATCACATGGCCACAATGTTTGCATGGTCCAAAAGCCCACAAGCAGAACATTTCAATTTAAAATGGGTCTGAGTTGATAGTACCTCTGTTACTTGGCTGAAACACACACACGTCCTATCTGGAAGAACTCACTGTCAACCCAGATCTCAAAGAATTCCCACAGATAGGCTTCCAAATCAATATGATCTCACAATCAAGAACCACAAAACCCATAAGGAAATAAGCAGAGAAATCAAGTAGCAGAAGCAGATCTGTTTTCTTCTTTAGAAAGATTTTATTTATTTTAGAGTGAGAGAGCCAGCACAAATAGGGTAGGAGCAGAAGGAGAGGGGTGGGAAATAACCCCCAGCAGATTCCGCTCTGAGCACACAGCCTAATGCGGGGATTGATTCCCACCACCCTGAGATCATGACCTGAGCTGAGACTGACTTAATTGACTTAACTGACTTGACTAACTGACTTAACTGACTGAGCCACCCAGGTGCCCCAAGATCTGTCTTAAACAAATAGCTCATTGGAAGGTTTAAGCACCAAATTAGATATAGCTGAAGAGAAATTAGTGCACTAAAAGACAGATTTGAGGGCGCCTGGGTGGCTCAGTGGGTTAAGCTGCTGCCTTCGGCTCAGGTCATGATCTCAGGGTCCTGAGATCGAGTCCCACATCGGGCTCTCTGCTCAGCAAGGAGCCTGCTTCCCTCTCTCTCTCTCTCTCTCTCTCTGCCTGCCTCTCCATCTACTTGTGATCTCTCTCTGTCAAATAAATAAATAAAATCTTTTTAAAAAATAAAAATAAAAGATAGATTTGAGGAAAATAATCCAAACACCATCCCAGAGAGACAAAGAAAGGGAAAAGGTGAGGAGGTTCATCATAGGCTTGTCAGTTATGTTAGGAAATTATAAAGTGAATGTGAGCAAGGCAATTGTCAAATAATGATTGAGAATTTTCCAGAATTGATGAAAGATAAGAATCCTTAAGAAACGCACTGAATTATCAGGTATGATAAGGAAATAGAAAACCTAGATCTATTCTGGAAGAACACCAAAGCACAAGAGATAAATTTTTTTAAAGATTTGTTTATTTTGAGAGAGAAAGAGAGAGAGGGAGAGAGAACACATGATCATGGGGGGAGAGGCAGAGGGAGGTAACTTCCAGTAGATCACAATCTGAGCGAGGAGCCCAACAAGGGGTTTAATCCCACGACCCTGAGATCATGACCTGAACAGAAACCAAGAGTTGGACACTCAACTGACTGAGCCATCCAGGCTTCCCAAAAGATGATTTTAAAAGCAGAGAGGAAAGTCAGACAATCTATAACGGAATAATGTGATACCAGCTCCTGATTGCTCAATGGCACTAATGGGAGCTGTGATAATAATAGTAGCATGAAATAATATCATTAATGAAATAATTGCCTTAATTTAATGAGAGAAAATAATTGTCTACCTAGAATTGTGTACTTAGTCTTTCAAGGATGAAAACACAGTACTATTCAGATGAACAAAAACGAAGAATTTCAGGGTGCCTCAGTGTCCCAGTCGGTTAAGCGTCTGACTTCGCCTCAGGTCATGATCCCAGGATCCTGAGATCAATTCCTGCATCAGGTTCCCTGCTCAGCAGGGAGCCTGTTTCTCCCTCTGCCCCGCCCTCTGCTTGTGCTCATTCTCTCTCTCAAAAATAAATAAATAAAAATTTTTAAAAAGTTAAAAAAAAAAAAAAACCCAAGAGTTTCTACCAACAGAACTTAACTGAGGGAACTTCTAGAAGATATATTTCAAGAAGAAATAAAATCCCAGGAGGAAGATCTGAGTCACAATAAAGGTTGGTGAGCAAATAAAATAGCAAACATGAGTAAATATGAGCAAATAACAGGACAAGAAACAAGAACAATTTATAATTTGTGGGATTCAGAAAGGCAAAACAGAAATAATGGAGTGATTGTATGTAAAGTATAAGAGGATACTGGAAGGTAATGGGTGTATAGTAAGCTCGTCCTTGAACATGTATGAGTTATCTGTTGCATAACAAACAGCCACAAAACCTCAGAGGGATATAGCTATATTTGTTTATTACTCACACGTCTGGTGTCAGCTGGGCGTGGATTAGGAAGCTCTCCTGAGCTTGGCTGGACTTGCTTATGTGTCCGGGCTCAGCTAATCTAGAATGGTCTTGGCTAGGGGCCTTTACTCTGCTCCATGTGTCTCACTCACCAGCCAGGCTGTCAAGGTGAGTTCTCATGGCAATGGCAGGGACACAAAAGAGAGCAATGGAAATGTACAAGCACATTTTCAAGACTCTTCTGACACCTAATTAGCCAAAGCAAATCACATGACTCAGTCCAGCGTTATAGCAGGAGGAAGCTATGAAGGATCATGGCAGAGGGTTTGCATACAGGGAAAGCAAAGAGTTGGAGCCACTGGTTCAATTAATCCAAGGTCTTTGTACTGTCCATAAAAATATTGATTAACATTAGACTTTAATTAAATATGAACATTAGAATTGGGGGGTTACCACGGAAAGAATAAGAATAGAGCTACTGACCAAACCAGAGGAAGAAAAATAACATTTTAAGAAAGACTTTGTTTATTTATTTGAGAGAGAGCGTGCACATGAGTTGGGAGGAGGGGCAGAAGGAGAAGCCATCTCTCCACTGAGCAGGGAGCCCAACTTGGGGCTTAGTTCCAGGACCCTGGAATCATGACCTGAGCCAAAGGAAGATGCTTAACCAACTGTGCCACCATGGCACCCTGAAAACCAATATTTTAAAAAAGAAGGCAAGCAAGAAAGGAAGAAAAGGGGGGAAGGCAGAAATAAAAACATAAAACATGGAAAAAATACAAAGCACAAAATAAAGTGGGAAAAGAAATTAAAGTGTATCAGCAGGGGCTCCTGGGTGGCTCAGTGGGTTAAAGCCTCTGAAACCTTTGGCTCAGGTCATGATCCTAGGGTCCTGGGATTGAGCCCCGCATTGGGAATCTCTGCTCAGCGGGGAGCCTGCTTCCCTTCCTCTCTCTCTCTGCCTGCCTCTCTGCCTACTTGTGATCTCTCTCTCTCTCTCTGTCAAATAAATAAATAAAATCTTTAAAAAATATACCCAGTTTAGGGACGCCTGGGTGGCTCAGTTGGTTAAGCAGCTGCCTTCGGCTCAGGTCATGATCCCAGCGTCCTGGGATCGAGTCCCGCATCGGGCTCCTTGCTCATCAGGGAGCCTGCTTCTCCCTCTGCCTCTGCCTGCCATTCTGTCTGCCTGTGCTTGCTCTCTCTCCCTCTCTCTCTCTGACAAATAAATAAATAAAATCTTAAAAAATATATATATATACCCAGTTTCATTGTAGGTGAGGCATCTGTAAACTAATGAGGAAAAGGACTGCAAATGTCTGGAAGGATTCTGCTCACAGATTGGTCCATAAATGTTTTTAGTTCTGTGTTTCATTAAAACTTGAGATGGGAAGTCATGGGGGGAAAACCATCAAGGTATATACTGTTTGAAACAAAAAGATGGAAAATTTGAATTAAAAGAATGGTAGAAGAGATTTCATGGTGTTCGCTATTTTAACTTTGGACAAAATAGGCTTTAAGGCAAAGTCAATGCCAAAAATAGTGTGATGGATTGTAGTATCGTTTTCGATAATTTACAGCCCGTCCCTGTAAGAGGCCTGCATTTCCCACTCCATGGACTTTAGGCTGAGTCATTGAAACATGAATGGAAGTCAAGTGTGCACTCCTGTGTTGAGCTTTATGAACCATGGTTCCCTCCCTCTGCCACAAGATGATATCCCAGATGCGGAGGCGGCCTGGGTCCTTGAATGAAGATACAGAATGAAGAATGGGTAGTGCTACACATGACCAGCAAAGGACAGAGACCCTGAGTGAAGAATTAACCCTTATTGTCGTAAGGCACTGACATTTTGCAGTCAGGTGTGGTCATGTAACTTTCTTTGATTCATGTCAAATGAAAAGTCTCATTTCCAGGTGGGTAACTTTAAGAGCGAGTGTGTGATTCATGCCGTCATGCTATCTTTCAGCCTAACTTTGCAAAAGAATACTAATAAAATGAAGCTACTTTATAATGAAAAGACTTCAGCTTACCAGAAGTACATAATCATTCTAAATTGTATCCATACAGCGTTGTAGCTCCAAATGAGAGTCTAGAGTAAAAACTGGCGGTAGTACAAAAAGGAATTGACAAATTCACCATCATAGTGGAGACTGTGGAATTCATTAGTGCTGTCTACCAAATATTTGCCATCTTTCTCCTGGGTGTATGGTAAGCCCGCCCTTGAACCTAGATAGGACCATGCAACTTTCTTTGACTAATAGCAAGAAAAAGGAATCACTTCCTTTTTCCATCCAAGTGCCTTGGATCACTTCCAGGTGGGAGCTTTAAGAGCTAGGGCATGATTTTCCTCTTTCCTCTTTCTCTCTGCCACAGAGACCAGCAAAGCTCCAGAAGGTGGCTGCCCCATCAAAATTAGTCTACTAGAGTCCTTCAGTGCAACATGAAGCAGAGCCCCAGGCTGACCAGAGATAAAAACAGAGAATAATGAAGAGATACTCCTTGAAAGCTGTAAGCTTCTCAGGCTTCGAAGTTGGGTGTTTATTATTTTAGCAGAACCTACGTTCCCATGACTAGTGCAGATATATCTTCCCATTTTTATTGTTTTATTTCTTAAAGATTTCACATATTTATTTATTTGTCAGAAAGAGAGAGTGGGAGAATACAACAGGGGGAGAACAGGAAGCAGAGCAGGCATAGGGAGAAGCAGGCTCCCTGTGGAGCAAGGAGTCCGATTTGGGACTTGATCCCAGGTCCGTGGGATCATGACCTGAGCTGAAGGCAGCCGCTTAACCGACTGAGCCACCCAGATGTCCCTACCTTTGCATTTTTAAATGAAGGTACACTTTATGGTTAAATTTACTCTTTTTGGAATGTGGCTTAATGATTGAAAAAAAAATTTTTTTTTTAATTTTAAGTAGGGTCCATGCCCAGCATAGGGCTCAAACTCACCACCCTGAGATCAAGAGGTGCCCGCTCCACAGACTGAGCCAGGCAGGTGCCCCTCACTTTATGAGTTTTGACAAATGCATACAGTAATAGAACTACCACCAGGATCAAGAGGTGGAACAGTTCCAGCAGCTGGAGAAATTCCCTGGTGCCCCTTCGTAGCCGGCCCCTCACGCCTAGCAAACACCATTCTGTTTTCTTTCCTACAGTTTTGCCTGTTCCAGAATGGACTTGTATATGATAGCATATGCAGCCTTTTGGGTCTGGCCTCCTTCACTTAGGGTAATGCATTTGAGATTAACCTTCAGGAGCGCTGCTGGGCCTTTAGCAGTGTACTCCTTTTTGTTGCTAAGTGGTATTCCCCGTAAGGGTGCACAGTTTGCTGAGTGTCTCTCTTCCGTGTAGTAGTACCTTTTCACATTTATCTAGTAGCAAGAGAGTCATATTTTCAACATTTTGCCCCTAGAAGTCCTCCTCCAACTCTAAAAGTTCATTAGACAAATTTGCCGCTACTTGCATTGTCATGCACAACCCCTTTTTTTTTTTTTTTAAGATTTTGTTTATTTATTTGACAGAGATCACAAGTAGGCAGAGAGAAGCAGGCAGAGAGAGAGGAAGGGAAGCAGGCTCCCCGCTGAGCAGAGAGCCCGATGCTGGGCTCGATCCCAGGACCCTGAGATCATATCCTGAGCTGAAAGCGGAGGCTTAACCCACTGAGCCACCCAGGCGCCCCACACACAACCGTTTTATGGGCTGTTTCTGTCTACTTA
Organism: Enhydra lutris kenyoni; assembly: GCF_002288905.1. Lineage (NCBI taxonomy): Eukaryota > Metazoa > Chordata > Mammalia > Carnivora > Mustelidae > Enhydra > Enhydra lutris. The sequence continues at coordinate 31,728,952 of NW_019154097.1, read as the reverse complement.
ACACAGAGAAGCTGGTGCCTTCTCTTGGCCCCCTACAATGGTTTCCCCACCACTTCCCAGCCCCTGTAAATCTTTCCCTGCTGCTTATTCCTGGTCCCAAACCCAATGCCTCTGGGTTGAGGTTTATGTGATGGCAACCTCCTTGCCCCCAGTCTCTAGCACCAATGACTGTATTGGTCTGCTATTATTGCAAAATCAATCTCCCCAAAACTCAGGGGCTTAAAACAACATTATTTATTCTCACTCCTGTGTTGGCAGGTAAGCGGTAGGGTGGCTGATTTAAGCCGGGCTCCAGTGGACAAGTCTGCTTCAAGCTGTGGGTCCCTCTGGGCTTGGTGCCTCAAAATAGGTTGGGCTCAGGTCTGCCCATGTTTTCATCCTGCGCGCTGCCAAAGGGACGGGAGTGACCCAGGGGAAACTCTTCTCAGGAAATCAAGTTGCACTGTGAAAGCACATATCTCGTTTTTGCTTTTATCCTCTCCTTTCACATCCCACGGGCCACAGCGAGGCATGTGGCTGAGCCCACAGTCAAGGAGAAGAAAAGTCCACTCCCTTTCCAGCGAGGGGAACTGCAGAGTCACCTAGTGAGAAGGTGAGGGAGGGGTGAAGAATTAGGGCCAAGCACTCAATGTATTGCCATTACTCTGTGTCCTAGGATGAGAAGAATTTGGGGAGGGAGTTGCATTCAGGAGAGGGTAAAGAACAAGAATGAAAGTCCAGAGAACCCAGCAGGATGGGGAGAGCCCTGGGGAGTCTGCATTGTGGCCAGTGAGAAGTCTCCGATGCATGAAAGTTCACTTAAGATAAAGGATATTTGAGGGACGGCTGGGTGGCTTAGTCATTAAGCCTCTGCCTTTGCCTCAGGTCATGATCTCAGGGTCCTGGGATTGAGCCCCACATCAGGGTCCCTGCTTGGTGGGAAGCCTGCTTCTTCCTCTCCCACTCCTTCTGCTTGTGTTCCCTCTCTCACTGTGTGTGTGTCTCTCTCTGTCAAATAAATAAAACCTTAAAAAAAAAAAACCATAAAGGATATTTGATATGTGCATTTAAGGAGTTTTGGGCTTGGATGCTCAATGATGTTTGCTCCCGTCCTCTGGCATCCTGATCTTTCAGTAAAGGCTGTGTGTGTGTGTGTGTGTGTGTGTGTGTGTGTGTGTGTGTGTGTACATCAAAGGAAGGGTCAAGTTCTTCTGGAGACAATGAGGTCCTGGGACAGAAATAGAATAAAATTCAGCGTAAGCGGGCATTTCGGTCCAGGGGTTACTAGTAAGAGGTCTGCTCTGGCTACTTGGAGGCATCTTGGGGGCACACCGAGCTCCCCACAGGAGAAGAGGTGTCCCTTTTCCCTCCAATCATATTTGAATTGAAAGGGCCAGGAGGCTAGCTTAACTCTGGTTTATAACCGCAAAGATCAATTTCTAGTCCAAGGGAGCTGAAAACCACACCCCTGCCCTTCTGCCTGGGATTTTAACTCTTCCCTGCCCAGTATCCTCACTGGCCCCAAAGCGTTCTACTCTAATCCTTCCCTTGATGGAGAAAAGTCTTCCTTTCCAGCTCTCTCCTGCCTCCTGTAGGTCCCCACACTCCCTGTGGAGCACCAACTCAGCTTCTCTGCCTTCCTGGCCTCAGGTGACAGACACCTTGCAAGGCACACCTCTCCAGCCGTGGGTGGACTGCCCATGTTTCTCCATCCAGCTGATTTTTCAATACCTTCATTCATCAACGTAGTAGGCAGAATAACAGGTCCCTAAAGATGTCTTTGTCCGAATCCTCAGAACCTGTGAATATGTTACCTTACATGGAAAAAAAGGACTTTGCCGGTGTGATTTAAGGTTGAAGACCCAGAGGTGGGAAGATCACCCTGAATTTCCTTGGGTGGACCTGATTTAATCCCATGAGTCCTGAAAAGTGAAAAGCCTCTCCTGCCTGGGTCTGAGATGAGATAGAAGAAGAAAAAGGAGAGATTTGCAGCATTAGGAGGGGGCTCAATCTGCTTTTGCTAGTTTTGAAGATGGGGGAAGGCAGCCACTAGCCAAGGAATGTGGGTGGCTTCCAGAAGCTGGAAATGGTCCTTGGCTGACAGCCAGCAAGGTAACTGTCCGTCCCCTAGCCTGTAAGTAATTGAATCCCACCAACAACCCAAGTGAGCAAGGAAAGGGATTCTCGCCTTGAACTTCTCTAGGAAGGGCAACATCCATGTCAGACTTTTGACCTATATCCTCTCTCTACAAAATGGCCCTACAAAACTGTGAAATAATAAATTTGTGCTGTTTAAGTGGTTAAATGTATAGTAATTTGTGGTGGCAGTGATAGGAAACCAATAAAATTAGTAAATGTTTTTTGAAGGCTGCGATATTCCGGGCCCTGAGCCAGCCTACAGGATTTAGGGTGAATGAAATAGTGATAATACCTGGTCTCAGAGAGTTTGCTGTGCAGCAGGAAAACAGAGGTAAAAAGGCAGTTTCAGTCCAGCAAAGGAAGTAAGATCTGTGGGAGCAGAGAGGAGGCCCTCACTAGGGCTTGGAGGCGGGGGAGACAGTAGGGAATGGCAGGGATTGTGATAAACTGGAAAGTGTGTGACCTCTCAAAGGCCTGCCTTTTGTTGCCATGACAACAGTAGTCCAGTATTGCTAGTTCCTCCCCTTTTTCAAAAGTAGTAAAACAGGGGCGCTGGGTGGCTCCGTGGGTTAAAGCCTCTGCCTTTGGCTCAGATCATGATCTCAAGGTCCTGGGATGGAGCCCCACATCGGGCTCTCCGCTCAGCAGGGAGCCTGCTTCCCCCTCTCTCTCTGCCTGCCTCTCTGCCTACTTGTGATCTCTGTCTGTCAAATAAATAAAAATTAAAAAAAAAAAGTAGCAAAACAACCAGATTTTTAGGGGAGATCTCCTGATTTGTAAATGGTGGCTTTTTTTTTTTTTTTTAAAGAAATCATGATGACATGAACCAGGTCAAGGATCAGTTGGCTGAACTTGGTCCTCGGAACACCAGTTTTCAATCTCTGTTCTCAGCACACGGTGTTCTGCCAAGTCCCAAGTTTTCCATGGTGAAACCACGGTGTGCAGACTCCGGGAGACCCTCAGGGCCCTGGGGGTGGGGAGGAGGCCGGGCTAGGCCACCTCCTCCAAAAAAAATGCTCAGCGTTGGAGCCTACAAGCTCATGTCCCACACCTCCGCTCCGGGAGCCTGCAGCCTTGCGGAGCCCGCCCCGTCCGTCACATCTAATACGGGTGTCAGCAGAAAGTAAATTAAATCCGCTAGGCTATAATTTGTGAACGAAACATTTTGTGGCAGTAAGTAAACAGAGCATTATGTTTTAATCAGCTTTTTAAAATGTTGTTTTAAAAATCATTTTATTGTGCAGAAGCTGGTACCCTAAGAGCTATAATTCCCTAACTAACAGTATGCTAATGCCCTCCCCTTTAGTCTAGACGGTGTTACCAGTGCAGGCATTTGTCTCGGTGCTCTTAAATCTGTATATTTTTACAGTAGGAGTGCCACACTGCCTTCCAGCTGCTCACATGGGGAACCCCAATGGTGGGTTCTCTAGAGGGATTGCCTTTCACCCTGGATTTGAAAGACAAACAGAATGCTTGGTCTTTCTTTCATTGTACCTACTGATCTGTCTATCTATCTCTCTGTCTAACAACAAGCACTTGTATACCATTAAGCATTTTGCAAATAATTAGCCCGATGAATTCTTTTACTAATCCCTTGAAGGAGGTGCTATTGTTACCTCTTTTTAATTTTTTAATTAATTAAAAAAGATTTTATTTATTTGGCAGAGAGAGAGAGCGAGAGAGATAGAGCACAAACAGGGGGAGCAGCAGAGGGAGAGGGAGAAGCAGGCTTCCCGCTGAGCAGGGAGCCCAATGCGGGACTCGATCTCACGACCTCTGGGATCATGACCTGAGCCAATGGCAGACACTTACCTGATGGCCCCACCCAGGCACCCTTCCTTATCTCTTTTTAAAATATGAACAAATTGAGGCCCAGAGGGGTAAAGTCACTTGTTGGAGACCACACAGCTGGTAAGCGATCGAGAGGGGAGCCTGGCTCCTGAAACTGTGTTCTGAACTATTCTGCTGAGCTACCTCTGAAGCCCACAGCTCATCCCTCTTTCCGCTACTCCTGTCTCATCTCTTAGGTATTTATTTGTTCCTTTGTTTTATAAACATTAAGTGTCTGCTGTATGCTAGGCCCTATTTTAAATGCCAGGGACCCCACACTGAGTTGTCCTGATGTGGTCCCTGCCAACGGGGGCCACTGTCCGGAAAGGAACACCGCTGAGCAGTCAAGCACCACCTTCCCTTGAGAAAAAGGAAGGGCAGCCAGCCCCGAGACAGGCTACGAACACCTTTGTTAGAACAGAGGAAGGTGCCCATTGCTCCAGCCATTTTACTGCTGTCCGTGGGAGCACGGTCTCATAAGGATGCCTATCCATGACGGAATGTCGGTCGGAGGATGGGCCTGCCCAACTCTGAGGAAGGGCCCTGGAGACACCACATGCTGGTAGGTGAGATCTGAAGGCTGAGGACGGGTGAGTGGCTGCGAAGAGCATTGGGGGGCTCCGTGCCGGCTGGTTTAGCTAAGCTGGAACTGCATTTCTCAGAATGTCCTTCCCTGGGGCCTCTGGGACAAGGCTGGCTCCACGAGAACTTTCTGGGCACGTAGGAGGGAGCAGATGAAGCAGCAGCCCGGTTACCCAGGCACTTCTGTGGCTCCCACAAGGATGTCGGCCACAGACTCAGAAAACCTGCTCGACCACACCTGCAGTCTAAGGTCAAATCCCAGAGTGAAATCCTTTCTAGAAAAAAAATCACCTCTAGGGGAGCCTGGGTGGCTCAGTTGGTCAAACATCTGCCTTGGGCTCAGGTTGTGTGCTTCTCCCTCTCCCTCTCTCCCTCCCCCACTCTCCCCCACTCAAGCTCTCTCTCTCTCTCAAATAAAGAAATAAAATCTTTAAAAAACATCACTCCTAGAGTCTCTGCCTCTTTGAGCAAAGGGATCAATGGAAGGACTAGCAAGAGGTTAGAGAGGGAAGGATAAGCAAGTATTAGATGGTGAAAAGTCATGGGGGCCATTGGAGTTTTTTTTTAAATTGAGATATAATTTGTATACTATAAGCTTCATCTTTTTTTTAGCTTCATCCTTTTAAAGTGTACAATTCGGTTGTTTTCAGCACATTCATAGAGTTGTGCAACTACTACCACTATTTCATTCCAGAACATTTTCATCAGCCCAAAAAGAAACCCCATATCATTAGCAATCACTCCGCATCCTTTCCTTCCTTGAGCCTCTGGAAACCATGAACCTACTTTCTCTGTCTTTGAATGTGCCTGTTCTAGACATTTCCTATAAATGGACTCATACACTTTGTGGCTTTTTGTGTCAGGTTTCTTTCACTTAGCATCAGGCTTTCAAGCTTCATCCAAGTTGTCACATATATTGGTACTTTTACTTGCATGTCATCCATGCCCAGGGGCCATGCGAATCTGCTCTGTATTTTTCCAATATTAGTATATGTGCGTTGAAGCAAGCATTATTAGTATTTTTTAAAAATCGCTGAATATTATCTCATTGTATGGACATACCACATTTTGTTGACCCATTCATCTGTTAGTGGACACTTGGCTACCTCTTGGCTACTATGAATAATGCTGCTGTGAACACTGGCATGTACAAGTTTTGTGCGGACACCATATGTTTTCAGATCTCTCAACTATGCACCTAGAAGCAAAATTGCTCGGTCATACGGTAACTCTATGTTTAATTTTTTGATGAATTGCCAAACGTTTCTGCAACGGCTGCACCATTTCACTTCTCCACCAGCGAAACAAAAGAGTTCCAATCCCTCCACATCCTTGCCAACACTTGGTTTTGTCTTTTTTATTGTAGCCAGCCTAGTGGGTGTAATCTGTGGTTTTGATTTCCATTTCCTTAGTGACTAATGATTTTGAATATCTTGTCATGGACATATTGTGCCTTTGTATACGTCTCTGGAGAAATGTCTATTCGGATCCTTTGGCCATTTTTATTATTATTATTTTTTTAAAGTTTTTTTCTTTTCTTTTTTTTAATTTGACAGACAGAGATCACGAGTAGGCAGAGAGGCAGGCAGAGAGGCAGGCAGAGAGAGAGAAGAGGAAGCAGGCTCCCTGCTGAGCAGAGACCCCCCCTATGTGGGGCTCGATCCTAGGACCCTGAGACCATGACCTGAGCTGAAGGCAGAGGCTTTAACCCACTGAGTCATCCAGATGCCCCTCCTTTGGCCATTTTTAAATAGATTTATTTGCATTCTGTTGATTTGTAATAATTCTAATATTCTGGATACTATATCCTTATCATTTACTTGATTTACAAATATTTTCACTTTCCTGACGGTGTCCTCTGGGGCACAGAAGCTTTAATTTTGATGAAGTTTAATTTATGTTCTTCTTTTGGTTGCTTGGCTGAGGAACCATTGCCTAATCCAAAGCCATGAATATTTATACCTACATTTTCTTCAAAATTTTTTGTTCTTTTGAGGTCTTAGATCAATTTTCAGTTAGTTTTTGGATCTGGTGTGAGGTTGGGGTACAAATTAATGCTTTTGCACGTGGAATATCCAGTTGTCCCATCACCATTTGTTGAAGAGACTGAACCTTCCCCTGTTGAATTGTTCTCACACCATTGTTGGAAATCAGTAGACCATAAATATGTAAGTTTATGTCTGGACTTTCAATTCTAATCCACTGAACTATTTGTTTATCTGTATGCCAGTGGCTTAAAGGCTTAAGACAGAGGAGGGGTGTAGAGAGACGAGGAGGAACCACTCATTTCCCGGTACCTCTCTTGTTCCTGACTCCAGATCCTCTAGGCTCCGGTGACATTTCATTTTTTTAAAAGATTATATTTATTTATTTAGATAGTACAAGTGGGAGGAGGGGCAGGGGGAGAGGGAGAGCGAGAATCTCAAGCAGACTCTGCACTGAGCTTGGAGCCCGATGTGGGGCTTGATAGAAAGACAATGAGATCATGACCTGAGCCGAAATCAAGAGTCGGATGCTTAACCGACTGAGCCACCCAGGCACCCTGAGCCATCAAAGTGTCTGACAAGGGACTGATGTGATCCAATTCATGTCCTAAGATCATACTGGCTATTTGTGAAGAGTAGTTTGTAGAAGGTAAGAGGAGAGGCACCAAAATCCTAGTGGGAAGATCCTGGAAGGAAGCTTTTGCAGTGGCCCAGGGAAAGCTGAGAGGTGCTTGAGGCAATGACTATGGGATGAAGGAGAGGGCTTTTGAAATGTTTGGAGGTGGAAAGGAGGGGCCTTGACGAATGACTCTGGGGGTGAGGGCAGGAGGGTAATCTCGCTTTGACGTCCTCTCTCAGCCTGAACGTTTGCATCTGTAGAGTGGGCACGCAGCAGCGAGATAACCAGTGTAAATCGTGTTGCTAGTGCTCAGCACAGTGAACACACAAAGGACAGGCTGCCGCAATTACCACATACATTCCATTATCATGTTTGGATTGGGTCCACAGAAATCCAAGTCTGAGTCCTGTCTATCCCTTGACTCCGGAGAGTGATGGCATGGACAATTCACAAGTCTAAATTTTGTTTTAGAAGTGTTCCCTGAAGCACCAGATCTGATTTTCCTTGATCCCTCTTTTCCCTCCCCTTGTGTAAAGCACGAATTTGCCCCTCCCACCCCCACCGCCGTCCCGCCCTCTGGTAGAGTTGCAGTTCAGCCTAGGGTCAGCAGATGGCGCCAGAAGCTAAGGGAAGGCTCCCCTCCTTGTGGCTCTCCCTCCAGTGCCCCCTTGGATCTCCTCTCTCTCCCCTTCTCCAGAGCCCTCTCCAGCTCCCAGGCTGCCTTTGCAGCAGGGGTGAGGGGCCTGAGGTCCAGCCCTCTGCAGGCTCCCCGGCACACAGACACATTTGGGAGAAGTAGAAAGACCTTGCTGAGAGCCCTGAATGGTTCCTATACCCTGGAGACCTCCCCACCTCCACTCCTACCCTCTCAGGAAATCACTTTATAAATAGGACAACATGGGTTCCGAGTGAGAGGGAGGTTTTCCTCAGAAGAGTCACTTCATCTGTGAACAAGGGAGCCATGAAACCTCTTAGAGCAGCCCCATGACCTCCCTGTCCATCCTGTGTAAAATATGAAATAAGAGTTTTAATTACCAAGCTTGGAAGCCAGCCGACATGTTTAATATTTAATGTCTCCAGTGCTGGTGCCCCAGGCGTACAGGCACTGACAGAATTGGGGTTTCCCTTGGGTTGGTTCCGAATGTGTTTGGAGAACAGCCAGGCTGCCTTCTTCCTCCACACCTGGGAGCCTCCTATAGCTCAGCCTGGGCCCAGGCCTGCCCTGGGCCTCCCACTCCCTGAGGGATGCGTGCCAAGATGGCCGGCGGTTGGGGGGCGGAGGGCGTTCCCCACCCTGAGGAGGACTCCAGAAGGCATCTAGTGCTGGACCCAGCCCCAGGTCCTGGTAGAGAACCAGAGTCAGAGAATTCAGGCAGCTGAGAAGATGATAACAAGGAGAGACAGACAGACCCGAGTTTGAATTCTGCTTTCCTGCAAGTGGCTCAGCCTCTCTAAGAGTTACTTTCTCTGTATGATTCTTAAAGTGGAGAGTGTATTTCTTATGCTATGAATTGTTATTAATAACAGATGGTCACTTTTGAGACTTCTCGTGTGACTGGAACCTGCTGGAACCTTAACACGTACCATGCCTTTGTCACTCACCATGGCGCCGTGAAGTGGCTGAGTTGGGACTTGAGCCCAAGACATTCTGACTCCCGAGGCCATGACTCTCAAAGCTTATATGCAAAAGCACTTCAGAAATTTGGAGAAACGTGGGCTTGAAGGGGACACTGCCAGCCAGTCATTTGTGGGTTGATTTGACAGGTGGAGTTTGTGGGACTATCTTGTCCCTGGCTCCTCACCTCGGTATGTCTTTGGGTTCACGCACCATCCCTTATTCAGCTGACTGTGACCAAGCTGGTGTCTAGTGCATGGAAGATAGCCAGCAACGGGCTGTGGGCACATCCAGTAGTTGGAGCCACTTGCCTTAAAAGGTAGCAAAGTTGGTGGCAGAGAGGAGGACTCCTCCCTTCCTTCTGCAGCACACCTGGGAGGAACAGGCAGGGTGGGAAAGGGGAGGGAGGCGGCAGTGAGCTCCATGTTGTAGCCATCAGATGGGCACATGAGGATGCAGGAACCCTTGCCCTAGCAGGTGTGTGAACTGGTGGGGTCATTGTGGAGAGCATATATACCACCTCCCCCCAGCAATTCCACTTCTAGGGACACCTGGGTGGCTCAGCCGTTGGGCGTCTGCCTTCGGCTCAGGTCATGGTCCCGGGGTCCTGGGATCGAGCCCCGCATGGGGCTCCCTGCTCAGCGGGAAGCCTGCTTCTCACTCTCACACTTCCCTTGCTTGTGTTCCCTCTCTAGCTGTGTCTCTGTCAAATAAATAAATAAAAATCTTTAAAAAAAATTCCACTTCTGAGCATTTACTCCTGAGCATCCCTCATACAGGTAGACAAAGAGACTTGCCCAGGGATGTTCCTCGAAGCATCTGCTGGTAATAGTCAAGGGATAGAAGCAACTGAAATGTCTACTCATAAAGGGATAGATAAATCACAGGTGGCATATGCAAATGATGACCGTCAGGCTGCAGTTCCATGGAATGAATCAGAATGACGCGTATTAATGCCGGCAGATCGTAAAAATGTAATGCCAAAAAAGATGTCTGGCAAATACTACTTGTATATGTTGCAATATATATTTTCATGCTACACACACCCACACTTTGACAACATGGCAATGTCTGTGGGGAGATGGGGAAGGGAGGGGCGGCAGTTGGAGAAGGGAGATGAGACAAAAACAAAGCAAATAAATACACAAGAAGACCCATGTGTGGCCAATAATGACTACATGAGCCAATGAACTGACTACATGAGCAATAGAATCCTGTGCCTCTGAGATCCAAAGCAAAAAAACCCCAAAGAATGACAGAAAAGGGGGCCAAGGAATTCTATAAGTTTTTTTTACAAGACCCTGAAATTGTTGGGTCGTTTGGTGATTTTCAAAACCCAGCCAATAAGCATGTCATCCACCCTGAGAACTGGTCACTGGGCTCTGGCTGGGTGCCAGGTGCCTTCTAGGTGTGGTATGTGACGAACTCACTTTATCCTCAAAGCCACTCCTTGAGCTATTGCCATGCCCTACTTATAATAGGGCTCAGAGTAGTGCCGAGTACCATCAGTTTGCAACGTAAACCCTACACCCCTACCCCTTCCCGCTGTCCTGTCTCCCGTCCTAAAGGATTGTAATCCAGGATCCCTGTAGGGTTCAGAAAATACACTTCTCCAGGATGGCCTGAAGGTGGCGCTGTTGCAGTTGGTCCGGGCAGGTGAGCGGTTTGCGCCTGTGAGGCGGGGGTGGGAGGACATTCAAAGGATGACGGAGGGCCCTTCTGGGCTTTAGTGAGGCCCTGATCACCAGCAACCAGGGCAATACAGTGCAGGGAAGAAGGCAGGGCCATGGATCGCCTGCTAGGAGAGCACTGTCCCAGCCTGGAAACCCACCTTCCATTCTTCACCCCACCCAGTGTGGGGAGCGAGACCATACCCGCTCCAGGTTTTGTAAAGACCTGGGCTCTGTGGAGAGTGTTCAGGGTTAGGCTTCCAGGACTTTGCAGATAAATCTTGATCAGCCTGCTGAAGGAAGGGTCCTCTTGTCCTCCACCTTCTTTTTAGGGTGTCCTTTAGGGTCTTAAGGCCAGATACCACCTCCTCTCATGAGTTGACTGTGGGGGGTAGGGGGGGGGGGGGTGAGGCTTGGGCCTCGGGCTCAGAGAGTGAGGGCACTGCAGGGCAGGCCATAGGGTATCCCCGGCCCCCAGGTCATTCCACTTTCCTGGTCCTCAGACGCTTTCTGATCAGTGAGGTCCAGGTGCTTGGCAACCATGATGGTCAGGGAGAGGGATAGGAGAGGTAGGGGGAGAGAGGAACAGAAGCCCCGGTGCCTGCTTATTTGACAAAAACTTACTTAGGGGAGAAGGGGGCATCCTTAGAAGGATATAGGAATCTTTTATGGGATCAGAGGGTGTACAGCTGGACTGAGTACATGGAAAATCTGAAACCAGGGCAGAAACATGTACTTTCATCTCTTCTTCCCTCTGCTTCTCCCTTTGCAGACCATCTTTCTCTGTCTGATTCTGCTGGCAAATTCTGGTGGCAAATGGCCACCCCAGCCTGGAGGGATGCCTCCTGCTGTTCTGTCCCCATCACCTTGCTGACCAATGTCCTAGGGCCCAAGTTCCATATCCCCAAGACAGACCCTCATTGCCCAGCTTGGTCAGTGTTCACATCTGGCCAGAGAGGAGTCCTGTGTGGCATAAACGTAACCCCCTTCATGGGTGGCCACGAGAAGAATCACCAGAGTTTGGGGAAGGGATCCCAGGGCTTTTCAGGGGGAACATAGCCTGGCAAACAGTAGGTGGTTACTAAGTAGTTGTTGAATGAATAAATAGATGGATGGCTGAATAAATGATTGAAATGTATTTCTGAGACCCCTGCCTGGGGCTGCCACCATCCTTGATGAAAGAGCCGGGGGTGGTTCCCTTTGTGACCAACATGGTATAATTGGAGAGGCAGGAACCTGTCACTCTTAATTATATCAAGATGCAACTGGGTCCCAACAAGTTCCCCTCACCAACATACTGTTTTTCCAGCTGTTTGTCTTCTCCCCAAAAAGCTGGTCCCACCAGAGGAAGGTAAAGTCACCTGGCCCAGGGACACATCTGCCTTGCAAGTAAGGAAGGGGATGGAGGCCAGGGGTCCTGCAGCCCTCCTGTAGCAAAGTCTGAGACAAGGCCCCGGGGTGCAGGTAGTTTATCTGGGATGTGAACCCAGGAGGCAGGGGTGAAGGGGCAGGGAAAAGGAGGCAGTGGCAATGTAAGGATGGATTACTGAGCTTGCTACAGTCTGTACCTGGTGTTGACTCCTCCATGCCCCTGTGAAGTGTACAGAACGTCTCTGGGAATTATCTCCCTGGGGAATGGGGGTGGAGCTTGGATCTCTTGGCTCCTGCCTCCACTGGGGGGAGGATGTCCTCAGGGGCACTAATTCCCTACATTTCCAGGTGGGTGGCACTTGAATGCAGGTGAGCGCACAGCCATGGCACTGGAAGAGGGAAAGCCACGTGGAATGCACTTGAAGTGGGACTGTCAGCTCCATAGGAGCCGGAGCTTGTGTGGAACTGTCCACCGCAGCTGCAGCTGAAACCAGAGGTGAGCCGAGAGGATGGAGAGCAGGGCCCTGGATTCCCCTGAAATGTGCCCTCTGCACTGCGGTGTTCCCTTCCACTGCAGGATCAGGAGATGCTATGGCCACCCTTCCCTTCTGGAACCCATGTCTCTTCTGAGCTTCAGTTCTGTAAACACGATTGACGCTCTGACATCACACGTGCCTCAAATTTAAAGAAGCCCAAACTGAATCATGACCTTTAGGTCAAACCAGTTTCTCTTCCTAATTGTCCAACCCAGCATCCATCCAAGTGGACAACCTAAGACTCACCCTTGGCTTCTTCATGGCTGCCACTCTCCATGTCTCACTGGTCACCAAATCTTGTGGATTCCATCCACCTGCTCCCCTACTTTCTCCCGACCCTCCCTCCCTCCCTCCCTTCCTCCCTCCCTCCCTTCCTTCCTCCCTCCCTTCCTTCCTTCCTCCCTCCCTCCCTTCCTTCCTCCCTCCCTTCCTTCCTTCCCTATCAAACTAGCACAGACTAAAAGAACAAGACTGAAGACTGTCCATTTGGAGGGCAGCATGGTCTCATACTTTGGCGACAAGAGGGCATATTGATACCCTTTTTGCAAGACAGTGTGGCAGAATCCATCAGTAGTCACAAATGTTCTTATCTTTTAATCTCCCTTTCCTTATTCTAAGAATCTGTCCTGAGAAAATAGTCCTATATGCAGAAAATCTTTCTGCACAAAGATATTCATGACAGTTTTATTTATACCAGTGAAAAACAAAAGCAACCAACAACAATGGCAAAAAACTAGATAACACCTAAATGTTAATGCTAGAGTGATGTTGAATTGCACTATTGTGTCTCTCTCCAGCTGGGGTACCCTTCAGTGTTGCTGCTCTCCGGGTGTCTGCCCTGTGCCATCTTCTTTTCTCATGCTACACACTCTGGATGGCCTGGTCACCATCTACATTGACCATTCCCACATCTTTCCTTCTTGCTCAGACAGCTCTCTTGAACTTCTCATCTGTATGTCCAATAGCCAATTAGACATTGTACTTGAATAACCCAAAGCCACTTTGACCACAAGAGTCCATAACTAAATTTCACGTCGCCTAATCCCCCTGCAACCAGACGTCTGAACTCAGTGGACAGCACCACCATTTTCCTGGATGTGCGGGCTAGACATATGGATGTCCACCCTTCTTCCCCGTTTCTACAACTAACTCATCATCAGGTTCTGTTGATTCTGCTTTCTATGTTATTCTCAAGAACATGCATTCTTGTCTCCATCCCACTGCCATTAGCTGAGTTCAAACCATTTCTTGCCATCGCTAATAGCCTCTTATCTGCTCTCCCCGCTTCCATCTTGCTTCCTCTCATCCCTCTTCTGTTCTGGAGCTAGAGTGGACTTTCAAAACCACAAATCTGATTATGTCCTGAGTACACGGCTGCTGGGCCTCACTTCTGAAACCACTAACATGGGATTTTGCAGTTACTGGTGGGATTTTCAAGAGCAGAAGGGGGCTTGTTTGAAGAGCGTAAGGGGAGTAACTAGGACAGTTATTCCTAGTTCTGCTTCAAAACAGCAGAGTCCAGTGGGGTGAACTAACTCTACTGGGAGGCACTAGCCCATGGCGATGTCTGCCAAAGGCCTCTCATTCATTCACAGACATTTCATGAGCACCTACTATGTGTTAGGTCATGCATGCTCAATGGCTCAGTGGGGGTGGCATCACCCCCTCCCAGGGGTGAAAATTCTATTCTTAGAGGATGCAAAATATTTAGCTATTATAATGTTTTGTGGCCCTCCAAAACTCTAGCCTATTCAACAATATCTTATCCTTTAGTATTTAATTTCTCTCATTGGGGAGAATTTAAATTAAATTAAATTTTTCTTCTTAGAGGAGAAACAGTGGGGAAATAAAGGTTAAGAAACACCATGGTGGGCTTTAGGGATGCAGTAGCTACAGAGTCAGACATGGTCCCTCACTGTGTAGAGCTTTACACACTAGCAGGGAAGACACACATTAAATTATAATACAATGACTAAGTGAAGAAAGCCAGACTTAAAAGGCTGCATACACTATAGATTCCATTTACTTGGCATTTTGTGAGAAGCGAAACTGTAGTTGCAGAAATGAGATCCATGGTTCTAGGAACTTGGGTGTGGGGGGCTCACCCTAGGGGGCAAGAGAGAACTTTCTGGGGCACTACAAACATTCTACATCCTGACAGAGGTTCTGGTTCCACAACTGGAGGTTTATGGAAACTCATAGATCGATACACCAGAAAGGGGTAAATTTTACAAATATACAAATTATAGCTCATAAAGCGGCCTTAAAATTATTATACAGTAAAATGTGTTTAGCCCTGTGGTGAGCTGGCACAGAATTAGCAATGACAGAAGCGAGCAGCAGGCCTCTGACCTGGTTGGATCATGAGGGACTTCCTGGAGGAGGCAGTGTTGAGCTGAGTTCTGAAGGGTCAGTGACCATGTATAGGGAGAAGGCAGGGTGGCAAGAGCAGGTCCATGGCACACCTCTAGGGGGTGTCATTACCACAGGATCATTGTGCTCCTGGGTCTTGTAATGCAGTAGCCTGGCAGAGCAGCCTGGGGAGAGGGAACAGCGTGCATGGACACTGGGGCAGGACGGCACATGATGTCCTCCAGGGGGTGGACAGAAGCCAGTGGGCCAGGAGGCCAGAGGATAAGGAAAGGAGTAGCTGGTGGCGGGCTGCTGGTGTGGGCAGTGGTCAGATCATGCAGAGCCTTGTCGGTCCTGCGGGAGATTCTGGAAAGGGAGTAACTGACAAGTGTCACCTTTGCTAAAGGTCACTGCTGCAGGGTGGTGAATGTTGGCAGGTAGCAAAGTGCCTGCAAAGAGGTGCCAGTTGACAATTCTTTCAACCTGGGTGGTGGTGATGGAGGTGGACAGAAGTGGACAGATTCTTGATATATTTAGGAGATAAAATCAGCTGGACTTGGTGGTCAGTTGGATGTGTGGGATGGGAGAGAGGGGAGGGGCAGGGGATCCCTAGCTTCTGACTTGTCCAACTGGGAATATGATGGCATCTTTCTGAACTGGAGAACCCTCGGAGAGGGAGCAGGTTAGTGCGGGGAGATCCCGTGTCCAGTTTTTTCAGGTTGGAGTTGGGAGTGTCTGTGAAGATCATGAGTGATATCAGAGCAGAGGAATCTTTCGGGACATCCAGGCACTTACATGCTACTTGTCTGAAAGCTGTTCTTTCTCCAGCCAGGGGTGAGTTCCTGAACCCCAGCTATGTCTAGTAGGATCAGGGATGAGCACTGGTCTGGGGAGAGCTGAATCAGCAACTTGAGATTTGAAATGGAAGAGATGGAGGGAGAGGAGATGGATGTGGGACTGTGCTGGTGGAGGGGCTCCCGGGGAGGGCCACCTGTCACAGCTGACATTCCTTGCACAGCCCTGCTTCGTGCCCAGTCTGAGGTCTGATTATCTGATGGAATCCAGGTCAAAGGTAGACAATCTAACTTTGCAACTCCTAAAGCCTTGACAAAACCACCACAGATACCTGGGCATTTTACTGCTGTCTCCCTCCTTCCTTCCTTCCTTCCTTCCTTCCTTCCTTCCTTCCTTCCCTTCCTTCCTTCCTTCCTTCCTTCCTTCCTTCCTTCCTTCCTCCTTTCCTTCCCTCTTTTTCTTTCTCTTTCTTTCCTTCCCTTCTTCCTTCCTCCTGTCTCTCTCTCTTTCTTTCTAAGATTTTATTTATTTATTTATTTAAGAGAGAGGGAGTGAGAGAGTGAGCAGGGGGAGGAGCAGAGGGATAGAGACAAGCAGACTCCGTGCTGAGCAGGGAGCCCAATGAGGGGCTCCATCCCATGAACCTAAGATCATGACCTGAGCCAAAATCAAGAGTCCAATGTTTAACTGACTGAGCCACCCAGGCACCCCTTTTTTCTTTCTCTCTCTCTTTTTTAGCTCTGTTGGCATTTGCCAAAATTTTTATCAGTATTTAATTTTATTTAAATTTTTAAAGATTTTATTCATCCATTTGTCACACACACACACACACACACACAGAGCACAAGCTGGAAGGAGGATCAGAGGGAGAGGGAGAAGCAGACTCCCCACTGAGCAGGGAGCCCAACTTGGGGCTCCATCTCAGGACCCTGAGATCATGACCCAAGCCAAAGGCAGATGCTCAACTGACTGAGCCATCCAGGCACCCCTCTATCAGATTTTATTTATTTATTTGTTTGTTTGTTCTAAAGATTTTATTTATTTGACAAAGAGAGAGACAGCAAGAGGGAGAACACAAGCGGGGGGAGTAGAAGACAGAGAAGCAGACTTCCCACGGATCAGGGAGCCTGATGTGAGGCTCGATCCCAGGACCCTGGGATCACAACCTGGGTCAAAGGCAGACACTTAATGACTGAGCTACCCAGGCGCCCCTCTGTCATTGTTTTAAATTAGTTTATTTTTATAGTATTTAAACTAACTTTGTAAGGCAAGTCCCCCCCCCATTATACCCTTTTACTTCCCAAATTTCTTGATCATTCTGTGCAGTTACTCTGTTAGACGAACTACAGAATCAATTTAAGATGAAAATGCCCCGTGGAGATTTTATTGAAATCACATCAAATTTATAGATTACTTGAGGGAAGATTGACAATTTTGCAATACAACCCAAGACCAGGATCCTTTTCTCCATTGATTCAAGTTTTTTTTTTTTTTTTAATGCCCTTCCTTCATTCTACTTCAGCATATATCTTTGCACATGTTTTGCTAAGTATATTCTTTCTTTCCCTGGTGTTTTCTAACTTGCTATTGCTGGTGTAGGGGACAGACATCAATCCTAGTATATCTATCACCTGCTGTTATCCTCTTTATTCAATGGTCTAATTAGTTCCTGTGGTTTTCCTGCTTATTCTATTACCTTCTCAGGGTGGATGAACACATCTTCTACAAATAATAATTTTGCCTCTGCTTGCCAAGATGTATACCCCTCCTTTCTTTTTGTTATCTTGTTCTCTTGGCTAGAAACTTCCAAATGAAGGTAAGAATCAGCTATGACAGCAGGTACCCTTGACATCTTGCTACCCTGAGTCAGAAGACTCTAATGTGATGTTTCCAAAACTGACATCAGCAAGATGCTGATAGTTTTATTTATTTATTTTTTAAAAATATTTTATGGGTGCCTGGGTGGCTCAGTGGGTTAAGCCTCTGCCTTCCGCTCAGGTCATGATCCCAGGGTCCTGGGATCGAGCCCCGCATCAGGCTCTCTGCTCAGCAGGGAGCCTGCTTCCTCCTTTCTCTCTGCCTGCCTCTCTGCCTACTTGTGATTTCTCTCTGTCAAATAAATAAATAAAATATTAAAAAAAAATATCTCCCCGTTGAGCAGAGAACTGGATGCAGGGCTTGATCCCAGGACCCTGAGATCATGACCTGGGCTGAAGGCAGAGGCTTTACCCTCTGAGCCACCCAGGTGCCCCAATGCTGATAGTTTTATTGAGAAAAGAAGTGTTCCAGGCCCAAACGACTTCGGTATATGCTGAGTTAAACAGAGATAAATTTGTTTCTTTAATTCTGCAATAATCAGAATATGTGATGCTAAAATGCCTGGTGGATGTCCAAGACCAAGTAACATATCTTCCACGGCCTTGACCATCGAACTTTTCTTCCTCCTGCCTTCTGTTTAACATCTGGAACAGTGTTCTAACGGCTTAGTGTTGGAACAGCTGCTCTAAGATTTCACCAGTAAGTACGATGTGATTGCTGTGATTTCTGGGAAAGGAATTCTGGGGGGAGTGAACAAATAGTTTTTATCACGGTAAGACAATTGTCTTCAATTTCTGGTTTACTCAGTTTTCTTTAAAAAATAGAAGTGGGGCACCTGGGTGGCTCAGTGGGTTAAGCCGCTGCCTTCGGCTCGGGTCATGATCTCAGGGTCCTGGGATCGAGTCCCGCATCGGGCTCTCTGCTCAGCAGGGAGCCTGCTTCCCTTCCTCTCTCTCTGCCTGCCTCTCTGCCTACTTGTGATCTCTGTCTGTCAAATAAATAAATAAAATCTTTAAAAAAATAAAAATAAAATAGAAGTGGAAGTTGAATTTGATCAAATGATTTTCAGTTATCTATGAAGGTGGTCATAGATTTTCTGCTTCTAAATTTGTATAGTGAAAGTTCACCACAATGCATTAAGTGTGTTTCAAGGTATCTCATGGGTGGGGACGGGGGTGCCTGGGTGACTCAGTCGTTAAGCGTCTGCCTTTGGCTCAGGTCATGATCCTGGGGTCCTGGAATTAAGCCCCACATTGGGCTCCCTGCTCGGCAGGAAGCCTGCTTCTCCCTCTCCCGCTCCCTCTGCTTGTGTTCCCTCTCTCCGTGTCAAATCAATAGTAAAGTCTTAAAAAAAAAAAAAAGGTATCCAGTGGGGGTAACAACAGCAGGATCGCATGACGGCGGGATGAACAGGATGGAATGGAGCAGCCAGCAGGCTGGGGCTGAAGCATCAGACACGCTCCTGCTCTAGCTTAGCTTACTGCCCCTTGGTATTTGTTCCTGCAGTGACTTAAATATCCATGGGGATAGTTCTGAGTTCTGTGGCTGGCGAAGGCTTCGAGGTTAAGAGCAACAATTCTAGGAATCCCCTGATTATTTGACACTAACTTTGTAAAACCAAATAATGGAAGAATATTGGGAACACAGGGAAGGACCCTCTGCCTCCCTCCTCCTTGTGTTTCTCGCCTTGCCCCTCTTTTCTCCATTCCTCCCACTCAGAAATGAAGACATTTAGTTGACCCCTGGGTGAGAAGCCAGTCTGATTGGAGCACTCAAGCCCATTGCTGGCTGCATCATCAAGGGGTTTTAAAAGTATTAAAGATTTATCTGTCTATTTATTTATTTATTTATTTAAGAGAGGGAGAGCACGAGCACGAGCAGAGGAAGCGGCAGAGGGACAAGCAGACTCCCGCTGAGCAAACCCCAATGTAGGGTTTGATCCCAGGGCCCTGATATCATAACCTGATGCTTAACTTGACTGAGCCCCTCAGTTGCCTTAAAAATTATTTTTTAAAATTAAGACTGGTAAGGGCGCTTGGGTGGCTCAGTGGGTTAAGCCTCTGCCTTTGGCTCAGGTCATGATCTCAGGGACCTGGGATCGAGCCCCACATTGGGCTCTCTGCTCAGTGGGGACCCTGCTTCCCCCTCTCTCTCTGCCTGCATTTCTGCCTACTTGTGATCTCTGTCTGTCAAATAAGTAAATAAAATCTTTAAAAAAATTAATACTAGTATTTAGCCATTGTTGAGTGCTTACTATGTACCCAATACTTGGCTAAGTTCATCAAATGAATTACTTTAATTTAATCCTTCCATCCCTCTGAACAAGATATTATTATTTGTGTTTTACAAACTGGAGAACAACCACAGAGAGGTTACATCCCTCACTTGGGTTCCCAACCAGTTCCTGGTAGGTGGTAAATCCAGATCCAGAACCCAACAATTTGCCTCTGAAACCCATACTCCTGAGTTAAACTAAACTTGCTTTCCAAGAATAAACCTGGTAATGATGGGTTACTCTTTTTACTTGGTTCTCTTTGCTAATATATTATTTAAAATTTTTGCATCTAGGTAGGCTTTTTCAACAATCTTTTCCCTTTATGTGCTTTAATTGCTTTTTGTATCAGTCTTTGTACAAGACTCATAAAGTGAACGGGAAATTTTCCATATATTTTAGTGCAATTGAGCTTTGAAATTTCGGAAAGAATTTCGGCAGTTGCTATTTCTAAAGTGTTTGCTAAATCATCTGTAAAACCCTGTGGTCCTAGAGCCTTTGACAATTGCCTTAAACTTATTTGCCACATCATTAGTCTTCTCTGGCTTTTCCTGATTGAGTTAATTTAAGTCATTTTTATTTTTCTGAAATAATTTATTTTTACCTAGAAAAGTTCAGATTTATTAGCATAAAGTGATACATAGTGTAAGAGAAAATCAAATTTTTTCTCTGTATTTCTCTTTTAAAATCCCATCTTAGTCATGATGTGTTTTATTTCTTTTATTTTCTTCATCAGACTTGTCAGAAATTTCATAGTAATAGCAGTAGTTGAGAAATATAATAGCAAACATGGATGGAGTGTTTACTGTATGCTGAGCACTATTCCAAGCTTATACTGTTTCAATCTTCATAATGTCCTTATGTTAGGGACTATTATTATCTCATTTTACAGGTGCAGAAACTGAATCACAAAATAGTAAGCCTTGCCTAAGGACACACAACGAACACATGGCAGAGCTGGGATATAAATGAGGTGGCTGCTGATTTTATATTTACAAATTCTTTCCTTCCATTTATTTTATTTTCCTTCTTCCAACTCTTTGAGTTGAATATTGGTTCATTTATTTGTAATCTTTCCTATTTGTTTCAAAAACAAGCATTTAAGGGGACACTTGGGTGGGTCGGTCAGTTAAATGTCTGCCTTTGGCTCGGGGCATGATCTCAGAGTCCTGGGATCGAGCCCCACATTGGACTCCTTGCTCAGCAGGGAGTCTGTTTCCTCCCTCTGCCTGCTGATCCCCCTGCTTGTGCTCTCTCTCTCTTTCTTGATCTATCAGACAAATAAATATATAGAATCTTTTAAAAAAGAATTTAAGGTCATAGAGTGAACATAGCTTTGGCAATAACCCATAAGCTCTGATATTAATGATCTTTTCAAAGAACCGGCCTTTGATTTTGTTGATTATTATTTTTCTGTTCTCAATTTCATTGATTTATGCTTTTTATTATTTCTTTTCCTCTGCTTTTTTTGGGTTTAATTTGGTCCTTTTCTGGTTTCTCAAGATGGGAGCTTATATACCTCATCTGACACCTTTCTCTCTCTCTCTCTTTTTTTTTCTAATATAAACATTGTGATAGTATGAACTTCCCTCTCTGCAGGCAATGTTTTAGCTGAATCTCACAAAATTTTTTTTATTGTGTCAAAAAGCACACAACATGAAATTGACCCTATTAACAAGTTTTAAGTGTATAATATTGGTAACTATTGTACATTTGCACATTGTCAAATGGCAGATTTCTAGAACTTTTTCATGTTCCATAACTGGAACTTTATACCCATTTCCCCAATTCCCCATTTCCCGTCCCCCACTAGCCCCTGGCAGTCATCACTCGCCAACAAAATTTTATGTATTGTATTTTCATTTTCATTAAATTCAAACTATTTTATAAATTTTCCTGAGACTTCCTCTTTGAGCTCCAGGTTATTTAGGAGTGTGTTATTTAATTTCAAAATATTGGGGGATTTTAAAGGATATTTGTTATTGATTTTTAGTTTAATTATGTTATGGTTAAAGAACATTTTATGATCCCTGTTCTAAAAAATTGTTAAGGTTTATTTTATGACCCAAGATAAGTTGTTGTTGTTTTTTTTTAAATACTTTATTTATTTATTTGTCAGAAAGCTAGAGTACAGGCAGGCAGAGAGGCAGGTAGAGGCAGAGGGAGAAGCAGGCTCCCTGTGGAGCCTGATGTGGGACTTGATCCCAGGACGCTGGGATCATGACCTGAGCCAAAGGCAGACGGTTAACGGATTGAGCCACCCAGGCATCCCAACCCAAGATAGGTTTATCTTGGTGGATGTTCCATGTGCACTTGGAACAATGTATATCCTGCTCTTTTTGCATGGAGCATTCTGTCAATGTCAGTTAGGCTACATCGATTGATAGTGATACTCAAATTTTCTATATCCTTGCTAATTTTTGTTTGACTTTTCTGTTGTTTGCTGATAGAGGAGTGTTTAACTCACCAATTATAATAGTGGATTTCTGTATTTCTCCTTTTATTTATTTATTTATTTTTTATTTATTTGACAGACAGATCACGAGTAGGCAGAGAGGCAGGCAGAGAGAGAGAGGAGGAGGAGGCAGGCTCCCTGCTGAGCAGAGAGCCCTATGCGGGACTCGATCTCAGGACCCTGAGATCATGACCTGAGCTGAAGGCAGAGGCTTTAACCACTGAGCCACCCAGGCGCCCCTGTATTTCTCCTTTTAGTTCTTTCAGCTTTTGCATTATGTATCTTGAAACTTTGTTACTATGTGCATACACATTTAGGATTTTTATATCCTTCTGGTGAATTAGTCTTTTATTATGATGTAATAGCCCTCTTAATCCTCGTAATATTCCTTATTCTGAAGTCTACTTGGTCTGCTATTAATAAACTTACTCCAACTGTCTTTTTTTTTTTTTTTTTTTGGGGGAGAGGAAGAAGAGAGGGGGGGGGGCGGTGGAGGGACAGAGAGAGAGGGAAAGAGAATCTTAAGTGGGTTCCGTAGAGCCAGACCCCGGGGCTTGATCTCACGACCCAAGATCATGATCTGAGCTGAAATCAAGTCGGGCACTTAACCAATGAGCCACCCAAGTGCCCCACTCCAGCTGTCTTTTTATCAGTGTTTACGTGGTATAATTTTTTCTATCCTCTTATGTGTAACCCGTATGTATGCAATTAAAGTGGGTGTCTTGTAGACAACATGTAGCTGTACCTTGCATGTGTGTATTCAATCCAATCTGACAACTTTGTCTTTTAATTGATATGTTTAGATCAGTCTCCTGGTTACTGAGCTGGAGTTTTTTTTTTTTAATATTTTATTTATTTATTTGAGAGAGAGAGAGAGAGAGACAGTGAGAGAGAGCATGAGCGAGGAGAAGGTCAGAGGGAGAAGCAGACTCCCCGTGGAGCTGGGAGCCCGATGCGGGACTCGATCCCGGGATCCAGGATCATGACCTGAGCTGAAAGCAGTCGCTTAACCAACTGAGCCACCCAGGCGCCCCTGAGCTGGAGTTTTTCATAGCGTTTCAGCCAGCTGTGCTGTTGCACCGGTCTGTAGGACCTGCACTACTCTCCGAGCAATGCAGAGGCAGATCGAGAGAGAAGCATAAGGCAATCACCCCCTAGACTCTTGAACTCATAAGGGCCCCTTTCCCTGGATCATTGGGTTTTCTCTTGGGGTTTTTGATGTCTATTTCCACCACCTCTGCCACCACAGTGGAATTTTGCGACTGGTTCACCCTTGGGACAGGTCAAGAGAGAGAAAAGAGGGAAAGATACTCCCTACTCTCTGACTCACAGAAGCCTCTTTTTACAATTCTCGGTCCAGGTAAGTGGGTTTCTCTTGGACTTTTTGCTGCCTCCTTCTGCTGCACTGTTTTGCACTGGGGACAGTGCAAATGTTCAATGGCTCTCTCTCTAGGGTGAAAGGAGAATGGGAAAAGAGGAACAAAACCCTGAAAACTTAACCCATAAGAGTCGTCTTGCAAGCTTTGGGCCCCTTGTCAATTTCAGTGTCCTCAGACAATTGCCTCTTGTCTTTTGTCCAGACCTTTCCTTTGTAATGAGACAGATCAGCCAAAGTGGCTCACTTTACCTTGGCCAATACCACAAGAAGCCCAGTGTAGATTTTGCAAATTAAGTTGGTGTGTAACATAGTCGCCTATGTTTAAACTATTAATTGATGCTTCCCAATTGCTCTTTAAAATGGCCTTATTAGTTTACATTCCACGAGCACCGTACAAAAGCCTTCCCTCTTACCAACAACTGATATCCAGTTTTTTAAAGTTTTTCCCAATCTGTTGGGTGAAAAAAAAATTGTGTCTTGTTGAATTGATTTCAAGTTCTGTATTGGCTAGCAAGTTTTGAGCATCTTTTTATATATTTTTGGTCATTTATATATCCTCATTTGTAAGTTGCTCCTTCTTATCCTTTGCCCATTTTTCTGCTTGGTCATTTGTCTTTTTATTATTGATTTGTAGAAATTGTAGTTTCTACTGTTTGGAATTTATTGAGGTTTACTTTGAGACTCATTACTTAATCAATTTGTTTTTATGTTCTGTGAGCATTTGGGGAAAAAGGTATTCCCTGTTCAAGTTCCATCTAGATATATTAAAACAATCTTGTTAATTTTGTTATTTAGGTTGTCAATATGATTTTTAAAATATTTGATCTGTTAAGTTCAGAGACAGATGTTTTAAAATCTAATCTGGTTGTGGTTTTGTAAAACCCTCTTCATATTTCAGTTTTTGTTTTATATATTATTTTCAGCATCTTTGTCCATATGTCTGATTCATATTTATAATTAACCAATTACTCAGGGATTAAGGGCAGGAACTATGGTGTTAAGTTGTCTGCATTTGAATCTCACTACTTCTTCTTATGAAACATGCATGTACAGATGGCTTAATTAATATTTCTAGCCTTAGGGGCGCCTGGGTGGCTCAGTGGGTTAAAGCCTCTGCCTTCGGCTCAGATCATGGTCCCAGGGTCCTGGGATCAAGCACCACATTGGGCTCTCTGCTTAGCAGGGAGCCTGTTTCCCTTCCTCTCTCTCTGCCTGCCTCTCTGCCTACTTGTAATCTCTGTCAAATAAATAAATAAACAAATAAATCTATCTATCTTTAAAAAAAATTTCTAGCCTTAGTTTCCTCATCCCCAGGTGAAATAGGGGCAAAGAATAGCATTGACCTTCTAGAATTGTTGTGAGATTAAATAGAATTACCCATGTGAGTGTTCAATAAGTGGCCATTATTACATTTTCTTGATGATTGTATGTTTTGTCAGTTAAAAAATATCCCCAGTTTGAGAAGATATTTGCAAATTACATATCAGATATTTGGCTAGTACGCAAAATCTATAAAGAACTTATCAATCTCAACACCCAAAGAACAAATAATCCAATAAAGAAATGGGCAAAAGACTTGAGCAGACATTTCTCCAAAGAAGACAAACAAATGGCCAACAGATACATAGGAAAATGTTCAACATGACTTGGCATCAGGGAAATACAAATCAAAACCACAGTGAGACACCACCTCATACCAGTCAGAATGGCTAAAATTAACAAGTCAGGAAATGACAGATGCTGGCAAGGACACAGAGAAAGGGGAACCCTCCTACACTGGTGCAGCCACTTCGGAAAACAGCATGGAGGTTCCACAAAAACCTGAAAATAGAGCTACCCTATGACCCAGCAATTGCACTACTGGGTATTGACCCCAAAGATACAGATGTAGTGATCTGAAGGGGCACCTGCACTCCAGTGTTTATAGCAGCAATGTCCACAGTAGCCAAACTATGGAAAGAGCCCAGATGTCCATCAATGGATAAAGAAGATGTGGTATATATATACAAGGGGATATTACTCAGCCCTCAAAAATTTAAAATCTTGCTATTTTCAACTATGTGGATGGAACTAGAGGGTATTATGCTAAGCAAAATAAGTCAATCAGAGAAAGAAAATTATCAAATGATCTCACTCATAGGTGGAATTTAAGAAACAAAACAGAGGATCATAGAGGAAGAGAGGAAAAAAATAAAACAAGATGAAACCAGAGAGGGAGACAAACCGTAGGAAACACTTAATCTTAGGAAACAAACTGAAGGTTGCTGGAGGGGAGAGGGGAAAAGGGTGGGATAACTGGGTGTTGGAAATTAAGGAGGGCATGTGAGGTAATGAGCACTGGGTGAGTAAGACTTATAAAAAGTAAATATAATTTCAAATATGTTTATTAAATTTTTAATATTAAAAATACTACTAATAAATAATTCATTAAAAATAAAAAAATTTTAAAAAGTAATTTATATTTACTTTTTATAAAACTGATGAATCATAGACCTGTACTTATGAAACTGATAATACATTATATGTTATATATATATATATTGTATATATATATATATATATATATCTATCCCTCAGTTTCATTTAATGCTTTTCCCCTTAAATTATGCCTTTAAAAATATGAACATTACTACTCTCTCTTTATTCTACTTGAATATTCTCAAAATATATTTATCTAATTAATTAATTTGTTTTTTATTAACTAAACTCTATACCCAACATGGGGCTTGAACTCATGACCCTGGTCATGACCCTGGTCATGAGAGTTACATGCTCTCCTGACTGAGCCAGCCTGCTGGCCCTATATTTTTCCATTTTAAATCTTTAATAATTATTTAACTTTCAATGGCTCTCTCTCTAAGTTTTTATTTATTTATTTAAGGGAGAAAGAGAGCAGGCACAAGCAGGGAGAGTGGCAGAGGGAGAGGGAGAAGTGGGCTTCCTTGCTGAGCAGGGAGCCCAATGCAGGACTTGATCCCAGGACCCTGAGAACATGACCTGAGCCGAAGGCAGATGCTTAGCAGACTGAGCCATCCAGATGCCCCTCTCCTAGTACTTTTTAATATTAAAAATTTAATAAACATATTTGAAATTATATTTACTTTTTAAAGATTTTATTTATTTATTTGACAGAGATCACAAGTAGGCAGAGAGGCAGGCAGAGAGAGAGAAGGGGGGATGCATGCTCCCTGCTGAGCAGAGAACCTGATGCAGGGCTCGATCCCAGGACCCTGAGATCATGACTTGGGCCAAAGGCAGAGGCTTAACCCACTGAGCCACCCAGGCACCCCTGGAATTATATTTCTAATAACAACATCCCAAAATTTTAACTATCTATAATCTCCAAATAAGATTTGTCCTTTGGAATGTTTTATGTCCCTTACCATCCACACTAAAAAAGCATTAAGTCATTAAGGAATATTTTGCATTATTATTAATTTTTTACTGTCTGTATCCTATATTTCAAGAATCCGTTTTAAAAGATCGCACAATTTCACAACCACTTTGTCAACCTCTAGTTAGAATTAACCACAAGCCAAACAGTTCTGAAAGAAAACCAATAAAACGCACCTAAACCATTAAAAAAAAAAAAAAAAGCTTACCAGATTTGATTTCTTACAGATCACTTTTAAAGAAAGCCTTTGTCTTTATGAGCTCCTTCCTTGAACCACTTTTTCAGGAAGGACATATTGATATATTGGTAATACAGGCCTGGAATGTTCTTTTTCCTTCTCAATATTCTGTGGGGTATGGCGTTCCAGCATCACTGTTCTCTCTCCTCAGACTCCTCAATGTTTTCTCCCTCACAGTGTTGTAAATGAGATGTCCACTGACAAGCTGTTATTCTTTCCCCTGTCGGTAATTTTTTTTCTCTTTCTGGAAAATTTTTAACTATTTTCCCTGTAGTTCTGGGTCTTATACTGCTAGGCCAACAGCCGCGGTCCAGGACGTCAAAATGGAGGTTTGGGCCACGCCCTAAGCAGTAGACGTCAGGTTCTGATGGGAATTAGGAGACCAGCTCCCTTGTGGAAGCCGCAGAGAGTCCGTGGCAAGGAACTGGTCAGCCTAGTAAGAAATGGTTCATGAGAACCATCTGGAGAGCTTGATATGTAGTCCTTGAAGAGAGCGCCACAGCAGACTTGTGTCTGAGGCCCAGCTGAGAAGTGTAAAGGGCTAAGGTGGGCTGATTGGCTGCTGGAACCAAAGGAGAAATGTCTAGATGCTTCTCGTGAACCGAATGCAGAGTTGTCTTCCCCCTCACAACAGGGCTGTGTGGCGGGCTGGACATCCCACCGCGAGCAGAGCGGAAGGTGTTGCCAGTTCCTCAGAGCTGAGGAAGGCATAAGCTAGCAACCAGAGTAGAAGTGCATCTGTCTGGGTCAAGAGAACTCAGGGGAGCAATCCTGTGACTAAAGGTCTTTGAAGAACCCATGGAAAGAGCCAAGAAAGTCAGCTTGAACTCCTGCCAGGCCTGGAGAGCATAGTGGCAACTCCCCACAGTCCAGTCAGGTTCCAGCTTTCCTGCTCCCCTTGCTGCTCTCTCCCTACCTCCAGCCCTGGGCCTGGAGGAGCCAAAGTCAGACTAATGAGGATGGGCAAGAGGTGGAAATGGAGAACACATGGGTCAGGCACTCATCTGTGCCTGTACCAAGGCATCTCTGTGCCATCCCCGTGCACCGAGGGAAGACATGACTTATACACCAGTGTCCGAAGAGAGAATCTGGCCGTGTCTGCCTCCAGCAGGGAAGCTTCCCCTCACTTCTTCGGGTACATCTAGTCTTAACGTTGCCCATAATCTCCCAACCCCCTTCTGATCTCCACTGCCACTAAAACCTACGTAGGTTTAGTAAAATTCTAAGTGTTACAGTCTGGTGTTAACTGTACTTTGGAAGAATGTTGGGGATGTCGCAATTTGGGACAAAGTAACATAGGGAGAGAGCGACAGTATTCTAGAGAAGAGGTGACGGGGGTCAGCGACGACGAGCAGAGACCCCCAAAGCCACAAACCGGTTCACAAAGATCTGGATCTGCAGAGCCCATAAGCATCCCTCCAAATCCTTGCTCTGCTAGAGCCAGAGAAATCAGGGAGGGAGCGGGATGAGGGCTCACGCTGCTGGTTTTTGGATGTTACAGGGAAGGATGGCTCTGGAAGCTAGGGAATTTGGGGGAAAGTGATTTCACATGAAAGTTAGAAGGCATGATTCCACTACTAGGTATGTATCGAAGACGAATGAAGAATGTGTCCACACAAGATCTGGTAGGAGTTTTCATAGCACTATGATTCATAATATCCAGAAAGTGGATACAGCCGACATGTCTATGAACCGAGAGCACATAAACAAGATGATAGGGGCGCCCAGGGGGGTCTGGCGATTAAGCATCTGCCTTCAGCTCGGGTCATGATCTCAGAGTCCTGGAATCGAGTCCCGCATTGGGCTCTCTGCTCAGTGGGGAGTCTGCTTCTCCCTCTCCCTCTGCGGTCTCTCTCACTTTCACTCTTTCTCAAATAAATAAATAAAATCTATTAAAAAAATCCAAAATGATATCTGTATACAGGACATATTACTCAGCAATAAAAACAGTGAGGCTTGATACATGCTCACAACATGGATGAACCCCGAAAACAAAGACTGCGTGTTATGATTCCATTTATATGAAATGTCTGCAATAGGGCTAATCCGAAGAGACAAAGGACCAGTCGCTGGGATTTGGGGGCAAATGGGGAGTGACAGCTAATGTGTATGGAATTTCTTTAGGAAAGATGAAAATGTCCTAAGATTAGATATCATTAATGGCGGTACAACTCCGTGGCTATTTTTTTTAAAGGTTTTATTTATTTATTTGTCAGAGATCATAAGTAGGCAGAGAGGCAGGCAGAGAGAGAAGGGGAAGCAGGCTCCCCGCTGAGCAGAGAGCCCGACGCAGGGCTGGATCCCAGGACCCTGGGATCATGACCTGAAGTAAAGGCAGAAGCTTAACCCACTGAGCCCCCTAGGCGGCCCAACTCCATGGATATTAAAAACCACTGAACTATATGCTTTAAATGGATGAATTTCAAGGTGTATGAAGTAGATTTCAATAAAGCTGTAAAAAAGGTACATATGGTGAAATGCAGAAAAAAAACAAACCCAAACACAAGAAAGTGTAGGACTAACTAAGGCATGGGGGAGGTACCAGGTAGCTTTTGGACATGGTGGGTGGGAAGAACAGGAAGGATATCTTAGGTGACGTTGCCCTGAATTCAGATGGCGGAGTTAGGGGAAGGCCTTCCAGATGTCACATGGGTCTTGCCTGCCTATCTAGGAATATGGCAGATGCCCTGGAGGCCTTGGGGCAGGGGGCCCAGCAGATTTTCTCTGCTCTGGTGATTCCTCCTTACCACAAGAGTGACGTTCTTGAACTTGGCACTTTGAAAATTAAAGAATGAACCGAAAGGAAGAACAGTGAAAGCCCCACTGAGGCATCCATATTTTGTAGTGTCTGCGAAGCCCACATCAATCCCCTGTCTGAGTGTTTCCTGCCCTCTATCTAACAGAGGAGCCCCCCAGAAGCCGTGCTTGCTAACAGATCCCCTGGCAACAGTTACCTGGCTCAGGATGTGGCTAAAAGCTTCACAGTAGACATGAGGGTGTGGGGAGGTACCGGTTTGCAAGACCAGATGGGCCTTGGGGAATCTTGTTGAAGCATCCCTGTAACTTTCCCTCCAAGAAGGGCCTTGCCCAGTCAACACTGGTTTGGGTGGATGTTGCTTGGAAGGCACGACCCTGGCCCTACAGCCTCAGCGGCCTGATGTAGTGTCTTTCTTCCTTGGGGTCAGGCAAGGTGACTATAACCCCAGGAAGGTAGAAGATAAGTATGGAAGTCAGGAGGAACTGAAAAATGCACATTATCAATGTTAGAAAAACTTCACTTAAAGACTACATAGAGTGCAACAGGGGGGCTAGTGACCGTTCTGATCCGATTTGTCTGTTCGGAAGACATTTGAGGCATTTCTTTTTCAGATTTTATTTCTAAGTCATCTCTACACCCAATGTGGGGCTCGAACTTACAACCCCCAGATCCAGAGTTCCATGCTCCCCCGACTAAGCCAGGCAACCACCTCAGTGTTTGAAGCATTTAAAAGAGGATGACATCTAAGAGGGGTGTGATTTTTTATCTGGGTATTTAAGAGGATTTGAGAAAATTTACAAACACGTTGTTAATGTATGTAATTGATGTATTTTCCATTACAGTGATTGTGGAGATGGGGGCTCCACGGCAGGATATGCAAGCCGGGAGGAGCACCCCACCCCAAGGGGCAGATCAGTGAGGGGTTTGCCAGCGTGTGACCACCAGCAGCAGCTGAGTATTTGAGTGATGAGCCCTGGGCTGCCTGGAGGTCAAGGGCACTGAGGTGCTGAAGGATGGTGATGAGTTGTGTGGAGTTTTAATGCTGGTCGTGGCAGCAGCTCAGCCCGCATGAGGCTGGTTTCCCAGTGGTCAGCCAGGCTGCAGCAGGGGCAGAATTTGAAGTTCCAAAGACCAGTGGCCACCACCATTTCGGACCGAAAACCTAGGCTTCACCAGTTGCTGTGGAAAGAAGGCTGACCTTGTGCCGACATCCAGAGAGGCCCGTTCTTACCCGCAGTAGAGCCAACCAATGTGTTTGGCAAACTTTTTCTAGGATAGGCACTACGGATGTCATTAATTCATGAGTTTTCTAGTATTATCGCTTGCCCAAAGGGAGCTTCTATACTTTTTTTTTTTAAGATTTTATTTATTTTATTTTATTTTTTTTAAAGATTTTATTTATTTATTTATTTGACAGAGAGAGAGATCACAAGTAGACGGAGAGGCAGGCAGAGAGAGAGAGAGAGAGGGAAGCAGGCTTCCTGCCGAGCAGAGAGCCCGATGAGGGACTCGATCCCAGGACCCTGAGATCATGACCTGAGCCGAAGGCAGCAGCTTAACCCACTGAGCCACCCAGGCGCCCAATTTTATTTATTTTAGAGAAAGAGGGCAGGCGGAGGAGCAGAGGGAGAGAGACAAGCAGACGCAGGACAGAGCGTGGAGCCCGATGTGGGGCTGGATCTCAGGACCCTGAGATCATGACCTGAGCCGAAGCCAGGAGTCAGACGCTCAACTGACTGAGCCACCCAGGAGTTCCTATACTTTTTAATACTGTATAAATTTGTTCTGTGGGGTGAGGCTCTGAGTTCTTTAAGCGGGAAACTCAATATTTCCATGCAATTACCATAAACCAATACTGCAAAAAAAGGATAGTCTTTAATAAAAATGCATATAATTAATGAATATATAATGAATGTAATCAGTACTTAAGAGAATTTGATTACATTTCCAGGTTTTGATTGAATAGTTCATAAGGATGTTTGTGGAACTTTTGGTTATGAAATTTACAAGTTTAATGTGTCAATCACTAAATGTATAAAGAGCCAAAGGGCGTTTGTGGGCTGCTTACTCTATGCCAGGCATCTTAAACATATGAATTCATTTATGCCTCACCAAAAATGTATGAGGTAGGAGCTATTATTATCCCCATATTATGGATGATAAAACTGAGGCACACAGAGGTTGAGACGTTCCGCCAAGGACCTGTGGCTATGCAAGTGGCTGTAGCAGATACAAACCAGACAGTCAGGTTCTGGTTCAGTCTCACGCTTCACCATGAAGCTCTGGAAACTGCCAGGTAGTAAAGACCCCACGATACTGTCAACTCCCTCTTCCCCTAAACTGGTTGGAAGTGGCTTCTCTTATTTTTTTTTTAAGATTTTATTTATTTATTTGACAGACAGAGATCACAAGTAGGCAGATAGGCAGGCAGAGAGAGAGGAAGGGAAGCAGGCTCCCCGCTGAGCAGAGAGCCCGACGCGGGGCTTGATCCCAGGACCCCGAGACCATGACCTGGCGGCTTCTCTTATTTATGAAGGAGTCTTAACGGAGACCACCGAAGTTGTATGCAGCTTCACCAAACAGCAACCCTCAGAACATTCCCATCTTGTGCCCCATCCAGAGGGGCGGGTGCGGGCTTCCATCCTGGGTACCAAGAGGTCAGGGAGGATGTGCCAAATTCCCCAAGCAGAAGGGCCGGAGCGTGGAGCAGGGGAACCCGAGAGGCCAGGATGCTGCAGTGCTGTCTCAGTCCTGGCTGGCCGTGTCCTTGGAGCTCCGATGCCCCGGAGCCTTCCCCTTCATCCCCTTTGGCTTTTCTGCCATTCTCGTTCTCTGCCTTGATGGGCACCCTCTGCGTTTTTCAGAAACCTGGTTGCCGACGTGCAAGTTTCCACGACCAAAATGTGGCGCCTGCTTCTTGACAGCTGTTGCTTCTCTCTCCTTTCTCATTAAAATTCATTTCAACTACAGAGGACATACATGCATGGCGCCACAGAATCTACTAACAGAAGGGCAAAAAACAAAAAGGAAGACCCTCTAGCACATTTTTCCAAGGTAACCACTGCCAGTGACTTAGTACATCCTTCAAGAATCTTATCTACACATACGACACGCACTTGGCTTCCAAAATCGGGGTCACACTAATTTTCTAGTTGTACACATTCTTTTTATTTTTTTTAAGATATT
Source organism: Enhydra lutris kenyoni (assembly GCF_002288905.1). Lineage (NCBI taxonomy): Eukaryota > Metazoa > Chordata > Mammalia > Carnivora > Mustelidae > Enhydra > Enhydra lutris. The sequence continues at coordinate 31,695,980 of NW_019154097.1, read as the reverse complement.
TATTTATTTATTTGACAGACGGAGATCACAAGTAGGCAGAGAAGCAGGCAGAGGGAGAGGAGGAAGCAGGCTCCCTGCTGAGCAGAGCCTAATGCGGGGCTCGATCCCAGGACCCTGGGATCATGACCTGAGCCCAAGGCAGAGGACTTTAACCCACTGAGCCACAGGCGCCCCTTTTCTCTGTCTTTCTTTCTTTCTTTCTTTCTCTCTCTCTCTTTTTTAAAGAGTACACATGCTTTATTAACTTGTAATATACTGTGGGCATTTTCCCAAATGTGTATTCACTTCTTCCTCACTCTTTTAAGGGTTGCGTAGTTTTTCCATCTCTATTTAAAACAGCACAGTCCAGTAGAAATACAACGCAAGCCACATATGTGATTTTAAAGATTTTATTTATTTGAGAGAGAGAGAAAGCACATATGTGCATGAGTGATGGAGAGGGGAAGAGGGGGAGAGAGAGAATCTCGAGCAGACTCCATCCTGAGCACAGAGCCTCACTCAGGGTATGAAGCCCAGCCTGAGGCTCGATCTCACGACCCCGAGATCATGACCTGAGCCAAAACCAAGAGCTGGATGCTTAACCGACTGAGTCACCGGGAATCCCCCTCAATTTTCTAGTGGCCACATTGAAATAAAGGAAATGGAACAAGTGGAATTAATTTTGATAATATATTTTACTTAACCCAATGGGTCCAAAATATTATCATTTCAACATGTAAACAATATATTACTATTGAGATTTTTTTTTTACACTATTTAAAAATATTCATGGTGGCATCTGGGTGGCTCAATCAGTTAAGCGTCTGCTTTCGGCTCAGGTCATGATCCCAGGGTCACGGGATCAAGTCCCGCATTGGGCTCCCTGCTACGGGGAGCCTGCTTCTCCCACTCTTTCTGCCTGTCACTCCCCCTGCTTGTGTGCTCGCTCTCTCTGTCAAATAAATAAATAAAATCTCTTTAAAATATTCTCTGAGGTGTGCCTGAGTGGCTCAGTGGGTTAAAGCCTCTGCTTTTGGCTCAGATTATGGTCCCAGGATCCTGGGATCGAGCCCCACATCGGGCTCTCTGCTCAGTGGGGAGCCTGCTTCCTCCTCTCTCTCTGCCTATCTCTTGTGATCTCTGTCTGTCAAATAAATAAGTAAATAAAATCTTAAAAAAAAATAATGATACTCTCTTTAAAGAAAAAAATATTCTCTGAAATCCAGCCTGTATTTTACACTAATGGACCTGTGAACTAGTCGCATTTCAAGTGCCAAGGAAACACATGTGACCAGTGGCTATCATACGGGATGGCACAGACTTAAACCATAATTTATTTAACTGTGTGCCTGCTGATGGAGATAGAGAGTGCTTCCAATGTTCGCTGTTTTAGAAGCAATGCTACAATGAGCATTCTTATGCTTATCACGTTACACACGCATGTGATTATTTCTGTAGGATAGATTTATAGAAGTGAGGCTTCTAGGTCAGAGAGTTTATGCATTTTATGGTATAATAGATATAGCTAAATTACTCTCTAATAAGGCTAAACCAGTTTATACTTCCACCAACAGTACATAAGAATGATCATTTCCCCACACTCCTGACAAATTGGATGGCATTCCTTTTTAAAAGAATTTTCATTTCTCTCTGCCCTTTTGCATCTGTACGTCAACAACTGCATCGCATCCTGCAGGGGAGACCCATTTCAAAGCTGGATTTTTTTCTATTGGCAACAACTATCAGCCGCATGGAGGATGCATTTGGCTACGTAGGTAAAAGAGAACTTGGTAATTTTAGGGCACCTAGGTGGCTCAGTGGGTTAAGCCTCTTCCTTCAGCTCAGGTCATGGTTTTGGGGTTCTGGGATCAAGCCCCGCATCAGGCTCTCTGCTCAGCGGGGAGCCTGCTTCCCCCTCTCTCTCTCTGCCTGCCTGTCTGCCTACTTGTGATCTCTGTCTGTCAAATAAATTAAAAAATCTTAAAAAAAAAAAAGAGAGAACCCAGTGAACATTGGCTCAAGTAAATCACTTTTTTTTCTCATGTAAAAAGAAGTCTGGAACAAGCTGGCTGCTTGTGGTGGTTGAGCCCATGATCAATGAAACCTTCAAAGTTCTTTCTGTCTTTCTAATCTAATATTCTCAGCTGGTGGGCTTTTCTTTCCTGATGGTTGTCATCTTATGGTCACAAAGTGGCTGCCACCACTCCAGACAGAGTGTCTGTGTCCCAGGAAGGAAGGAGGTAGTGGTAGGTGACACTAGCTACTCCTCACCCACCCACAATTTGTAGGATTCCAGACCTTCAAGAAGTTATGAGATAACAAACATTCTTGTTTCAAATCCCTAAGTTTTGGGGTGTTTTGTTATGCAGCAACAGATAACTGATGGAGTGCTGCTGGAAGTCCATCTCTTTGGTAGCAACCAACTCCCATCTCTGTATCATTTTCTTGCCCTTCAAAAACTCACCCCTTCTCACTCATGTGTAGGACGAAGGCAACTGTGGTTGGGAAAAGGTAGTTAACAAGCATTCAGAGACCAGAGAAGCCCTGGGCAAACCTTTCCCATGTTTTCACACTTTCTGAGAGTCTCTTGGGACTTCATCTCAGAAGAGAGGCCAGGGATGGAGACACTGTCATTGCTTTGTGGATGCAGGTTTCCGTGAGGAACACTCCCGGCTTCTCTGCACCCCTCCCTGATTCTGCTCCAAGCGAGGTGACACTTGATCGGTGCCTTGGGGGATAGGAACTGAGCACACCTCACCCAGCTTCTTCTGGGCTTTCTTGGCTCCGTAGGCCTGTCTGCAGGGAGAGTGCAGGGGGTGATGTCACTTCCCAGAAGGCTCTGCCCTGTAGGGGACAACCCACAAATGGAAAGGGCAGTTCGGATCAGAGGGAGCATATGAGAGAGCCCAGTGGGTGGCTCATCTCCACCACGCCCTCCATCGACTTGACAATATATGCATACATATATCCAAAAGAACTTGCACTTTTTATGAAGATAAAAAAAACAAGGTTTATACAAGGGATGGATCCAACAGCTGGGTCATCGTGGGTAGTGGTGCGAGGCAGGTTGGGACAGAGGTTGGAGCGTGTCTTGCTTGTACCTGTGTCCCTGATATTGGGGTGGCCGAGTAAGTGTGTCTATATCCATCTGTCCTTCTTATGTATCAAGGACAGTGAATCCTGGGTCCCCTCTTCCAGCTCTTGCTTCCCTTCTCTGGGACGGTCTCCTGTGGGCCTGGGCGGGTTTGGACCCCACCTCCTTTCCCTGCAGAGGGCAAGGACCCGATGAGGCCCTGACCCCACAGGGAGGGTCTGGTTCCTCCAAAGCACTTGCTGGCCAGGCCCCGCTTGTGACCGCACGTGGCGGGTGTGGAGCAGCGTGCCCTGCCCCCTCCCCCACGAAGCTGCACCAGCCCCTGCTGCTTCCCGGCATCCCCGATCTCTGTTCGATGCGTGATTTTTTACGATCGATCTTATATCCGGCACAATCAGATTTATGGCTCCTGCATCTTATGAAATTACACAGATGTTGCTGCTCTGCTTCTCTCCAGGACAGTAAAAGGCAATAACATTCTTGCAGATTTCGACAGCAGGCAATTCAATAAAGGGCCATGTATATTTTATAAGTACAATAAAGACAAGGCTCTCTGCCCGCACTGCGGCCCGCCAGGCCCCAGCGCTGCACCGGGCGGCCACCCGCACCCCCCTTCCTGTCTGTTTGTCGATCAGGTCTCTCCCACTGCCACACAGGGGACTAGGGAGATTTATCCCCTTTCTGATCCATTATTTAAGTTTGGCTCCAGGGACCCTGCAATGGGGGCTGTTTAAAATTTAAAGGTGTTTGTGGAACTTAATACTTTCCTCCTCCTGATTTGCACTATAAAATTTTATCTATGTTTTTGTTGCCCCATAAAACGTTTCTATCTTATCGGATGGCTTGTCCTCTTACGGGCAAAACCATAAATACCTGATGAGGTGAGGGTTGGTAGAAGGTCTCACAGAGGAATTCTAGGGGGAGACTAGAGAAGAGAACTGTCTCCCGGTCTGCCCCAGACACCCTGGGTGGCCTGAAGTGGGGGTGGGGGGTTGGGGGGGCACCATTCCTCTCTGAGACTCAGTTTCTTCACCTGTACAGTTGGGAGAACCATAGCACCCACAGGATAGGGCTGTTGTGATGATCCAGGGGCAGGGGGCACCAGGAGGACTAGCTGGGTGCTGGCCACAGCATGTGCCAAGGCCCAGTGGTAGGAACAGTGGAGGAAAGGGGATCCCTCTCCAGGGCAGGACGGCGAGGTGCCAGGCCAAGCTGGGAGAAAATGCCTGAGCCGGCTCTGCATTCAGTCACCTTTCTGTGCCTTGGTGTCCTCATTTATGCCACGGAGACATTGAGGTTCGTGTCTCAGAGCTGAGTTGTGCAGATTAATGACTTCATGCCTGCAAAATGACGAGCTCTGTACCCCGCACATCCTAACTTCACAAGGGTCAGGTGTGGCTCTTGTTGTTATGGTTACAGGCAAGGCAGGGACGGGGTCAAGGTGGGCAGGTGCCCAAGGAGCAAAATGCAAGGAGGCCTCGCTCTCAGAGGGCTACAGGTGTGGGCTTGGCACCTATAAGCGAGGCCTCCTTGCATTTGTGCCCTGTGCGCCTCCCTTGCCTCCCCTAGCCCTGGCCCTGCTGCCAGACTCTCTTTTTTCTGTCGGCAGGTGCGCAGACAGCTGAACAAAAGCGAGCCCAGGATGTGGGCAGTGGGAGCAGTGTTCACTGTCGGAGGAAGCAATGCCTCCTAGAGGTCTAGCCATTGCTGGGAGGGAGTTCAACGAATTTTGGTGTTCCCAGGGTCAAGCCTGGCTGGGGCTTTCAGCTGTTACCCACCGATGACTGCTCTGTGGCAGGTACTTGCTAGGCAAGTCAGACCTGAGCTCGACCCTCCCGGCATGCCCCGCGACTCCAGACACAGGCAGGTGTGGGTGGGAATCAGGGGCTGTGGCGGGCACACAAAAGAGGAAGGGCTTCTCCTGGTGAGGATGTGAGATGAGTCAGGAGAGGCTTCTGGAAGGGGGTCTCCTGAGTTGGATCAAGAAGGATGCTAGGAGGAGGAGGAGTTTGCCACAGTGGGAAGGGCATTCCTCCCAGAGAGGCAGCATGAGCCAATCACGGTAGGACATGCATGATTCACAGGCACCAAGACTGGAGGTCAGCGTCTGGGTGAGGAAGCCTGTTCCGTGAAGCTTTTGGTGGTCGAGGTAGAGGTGCAGGTCCTCAGGAAACTGAAGGGCAGACAGGAGTCGGTCAGTGCCTCGCAGAGCCTGGGGACATGATGGGACAAGTGTCCACTGAGGTGGGGCCACTTTTAACACAGAGCCCACAGCCCAGAGGTGTGAGGCTGGGCAGCTTGGACACCGCTGTGGGCTGATCTTACCCTTGGCTCGAGCCTCAACCATCTGACTGGCACCACCTCGGTGTCTAGTGCCGCGGCTCTCAAACTTGGCTTCCTAGCGGGTTGATACAGGGCTTTCCCTGGTCCTCTCGGGCCCCAGGAGGTGGAGTAAGGGAGACCAGATCGGGCAGAGGTGGTGCTGAACGGCCATCTGGTTACAAGCGAGACTTCAGCTGAATTTAGCAGGAGCTCTGGAACTGGGATGGCCCTTCCAGAGTCCCGCTGGGTGGAGGCAAGGAGGCCAGGCCTTGATCTTCTGCACTAAGAAGTCACTGGACGTCAGCCATCCCGAAAGAGGTCCCAGCGGCCAAGGGTGATTGCTGGGCGTGAGGTTGATTGTGAGCCCTCAGCAGGCAACACTCCTGGTCCTGGTGGGGATCTTGGCAGCTTAGCACAGCCTCGAGGACCCCAGGCTCTCAGCTTATGGTGGGGGGAGGGTGGGGATGGCTGGGGGCCCCTCCCAATGGAAATACAGACCTGCCACTTTGTATACATTAGGGTTTCTGCCACACACAGAACCAGAAAACTAGCATGTGTTGCTGAGGATGTGGAGGAATCGTGGCAAAAATACACATAACATAAGCTTTATCGTCTTAATAATCTGTAAAGCACAGCAGTGTCATATTTGCCACGCGAAAAGGTGGTGGTTGGGAATGTGAAATGGTGCAGCTGTTATGGGAAGCGGTCTGGCAGTTCCTCCAAGAATTACGATAGAATTACCATACGATCTATCCACCTAGCAATTCGACTTCTAGGTGTTTATCCAAATGGACTGGAAGCAGGGACTCCAAAGACACACACCCATGCTTGTAGCGGCATTAGTCACAGCAGCCGGGATGCGGAAGCAATGCTTGTGTCCGCTGACAGATGAGTGGACAGCAGGTGGGTCACAGGACATTATTCAATCTTAAAAAGGAAAGAAGTGACAACGCGGAGGTACCTGGAGGCCGTTACATTAAGTGAAATAAGCCCCTCGCAAAAGGACAGGTACTGCACGATTCTGCTTATAGGAGGTCCCTAGAGGCATCAAGTTCGGAGTCAGAAAGTAGGATGGTGGCGTTCAGAGGCTGGCAGGGGTGTGGGGGGTGGTACGTGGGATGGGACGTTAGTGTTTAATAGGGACAGAGTTTCATTTTTGCAAGATGAAAGCGCTCTGCGGGGGGATGGTGGTGAGGGTTGCACAGCGGGACTGTGATTAGTACCACTGAATGGCACACTTAGAAATAAGTAAGATGGTACCTTTTATGCGAGGTGTATTTTATCAGAATTTAACATTAATTAATTAAGTTTTAAAAATCGAGAACTAGAGATCAGGGGACATGGAGTGTCCTGGGCATGTGCTCTTCTGGGCAATCTGGCCTCCCTGGCGGGCGGTCTCTGTGAGGGCAGATCTGCGGGGTGCTCGGGGAATGCCAGTGGGTGGGTGCTGTGTCACTTGGGTCTTCAGGGAGGCAGGAACTGAGAGGGTTAGGAATGCAGATGGTCCTTTGAGGGGTAAGCTCCAGGAAGGGAGACAGGAGGAGGAAGAAGGTGTGGGTGGGGGGCCCACAGATTGTGACTGTGGCCTGATAAAGGTTGTGCTGACCCCGCCCAAAACTCCAGGACCAAGGCTCAATGGGAGGAGTCCCATCCCGGATCCTTCTACCACAGACTTGCAGGGCCACCATCACTGGCTGGCGCCACCCCAAGAACATAACCTTGGCTCAAAAACTGAGGCAGACCTGAAAGAATTAATAGCTAGAGGCCGGCAGCTAAGTTCCCTCTCTGCAGTGGGGCAACAAGTTCTTCCTTGGAGGGGGGTCTGATGGGGACGTGTCCCAGTGTCCACAGCTGTCCACCCACGCTCAGCGGGTGACTCCCAGCCACACGGAGGATCTCGGATCTAGACCCGAGTCAGTCTCTGGACAACGAGAGCTGTGACGTGGCCCACTCTGGGGCCCTTGGTGGCCGTGTTCTATCGCGTGGACCTATGGGCCGAGGGACAGGGGCGGCAGGTGTGTGGTGGGAGAGGAGGGGGAAGCAGGGGTACAGAGACAAGCAGTGGTGAGATGGAGAGAATCCCACGGCGGCTCCGTTCCTGGTGCCGGTTGTTAAGGGTTAGCTGTCCCCTGCCCTTCCCAGCCTGGCGGTTCACCAGCTTCTTCTCCAAGATTCTGCCAATAAATCCCCCCTTTGGTTTAAACTAGTCATTTACAAAAATCACTATAACTCGGACTTTTAACCAACATGGGGAGGATTTGCAAGGGCTGGAGGAAGAGGAAGAAGCAGCGCAGGAAAGACAAGAGGGTCAGAAGGAGGAGACTGTGGGACGGGCTGTGGCTGAAGGCAGCCCTTCTCCGCTACGGGCATCTTTTGGGATTCATTGGGACCTTGCCCAGCCTGAGGATGATCCTTCCTGGATTCCGGGTGCTGACAGGTGAAGGTGCAGATGGGACTGTACCAGAGACTTCCAAGGGCTCTCCCCTCCTCTCCCCACTTGAGCCTTCAGGGCCACAAGTCACTGCACACTCAGTTACCAGTGGGCCAGGAAATCCACTTCTCTGGCAGAGACTTAACTGAGCAAGGAAACCCACCACCTTTCATCGGACCCTGGAGATGGCAGGAAAAAGTCTATAAAATAAATTCATTGAAAAAGAAGTGTACTTAAAAGCAAGGAAGAGAATGTTCTGAGCCATAGAACCCGGATTCACTCCACTGGATTCCTTTGTTCATAGCAAGCCGCAAGGACAGCCCTAGACAGGCTGTCCCAAGGGTGGGCCGTCAGGCTCCACCCCGTGATGGGACGAACTGCAAACTCGCTTGCAAAAGATTGCTGCCACCTGTTTTTTTGTTTTCCACTGGCCACACCATGGTAGATTGCAAAACTGGTAGATTGCTCAAATTAGTTGCCTCCCTGTTCTTATCCCCATTACACAGATGAGGAAACTGAGATTCAGAGAGTTTCAGTGATTTGCTCTGGGTCCCACAGCCAGTGAGGAAATGAGTCAGGACATGGGGCTGGAACGTAGCCTAATTCCAAAGCTCTTGTCCTCAACACTAGTGGACGGCAAGGTGTGGACAGTCACCTCACCCCTCTTGAGGCTGATCTTGTACCCTTGCCAAAGATCCCCCTGACCCCCACATGGAGTGGGGACACAGAATTCCAGGGGAACATGACCCTTCCCAGGCAGCTGTGTTTTCTTTGTGGCCACTTAATTCCCACATAAAATCTCTTTAGGAAAATCCTAAATTACAACAGAGCACGTGTGGAGCTTTGAGTGGTACAGGACAGGCAAAGGAAAGAGGGCACAGGACAGTCAGGGCCAGAAGGGATGAGCAAGGAAGAAGGGTGATTGAGAGAGACAAAGCAAGCTAGCTAGGTGATAGATAGATGACAGATAGGGAGGCAGATAGGGATGTAGAGTCACAGAAGCATTCAACTGAAGATAGAAGTTGAGGAAGGGATAGAGTGTGAACTGAGAGAGAAAATGGAAAAACCAAGTGAGAAGAGAAACACAGTAAGAAGCAGAGGTACAGAAATACAGAAGCAGCCGTTAATGGATGGAGAGAAGGAATTTCACATAAAGGCACAGAGCTAAACAAAGGAGAGAGAGACAGCAAGAAAGGAAGAGAGATGAGGGAGAGAGAAAGAAAGAAAAAGTCATAATGAGAAAGAACAGAAGAGATGGAGACGGAAAATGACGTAGACAGAGGAAGAGGGAGAGAGAGAGGCAGAGGGAGAAGGAGAGGGAGGAAGAAAGAGGGAGGGTGGGTAGGAGGAGCAGGAGAGAGAGAGAGAGAGAGAGAGGGAGGGAGAAAGGGAGAGGGAGGGAGAGAGAGGAGGGTGGAGGAAAGAATGACAGGAGGGGACCAAGGCAGAGGCCAGAGGGGGGTGAGAGGCAGCCAGCAGAGGACACCGACTTTGGACAGTGCCTAGCTCTGCCTCTGCGGTCCTCAGGGACACTGGAGGTCCGCCCCTGCATCTGCGAAGCCCCACTACCCCCACCCAGTGGTACCAAGAAACTAAAGACAGGAGGTTTTTGGGTGCAAGCATTCCTCATTCTGAACAGAACCATTAATGTATTCTAAAAAGCTTTTTAGCTGTGGCCTGCTCTGCATGTTATTAATTTCTTTATTACAGATCTTGTTATTTTCAGAGGTCCCCGGGGACCCATTAACAACGGGTTTTTATGGGAAAGAAGTCGGCTAAAGTGGTGGGAATAACGGCTCCTCAGCCCCGAGTCTGTAATCGGAGTTGCACCGAGGATAATGTAGGCTGTTTTAATTTCCAAAATAGCAACAGTTCAGACACTTAATTGCAGTTTTATGCCCTTTTTTCATGCTGCTGAGTGTAAAATATGTGACCAGTAATATATAACGGCTAACCACTGAGCCACAGCCTGCCCAGCTTCCTCGTCTCTCCTGGAGAGGGACACAGGGAGGAAGGAAAGTGGGAAGGGAGTCGGAAGGAAAGGAGGGACACGGAAGACCCAGGGTGGGTTTGCCTGAGTTCGAAGCAATGTAGAGATTCAGGTCTGCCTCCCGTCCTCTCGCAGCCTCCCCAGCCCTGACTCCGCATCCTCAACTTGAAACCTCATATTCCACCACCCCTCCCCTGTTCCCCACCCTCCACTGCGGCTTCTACATCCCCTACAGGTTGTAAGTAAGCACTTGGCCCAGGTGACCACAGGTGTGGTCCCAGGTGACCAAGTGTAATAAGGTTGTCCTGGGTCACAAGTTCCCCTTTGCCCTCCTCCAAACCCTGAGCTTCAAATGCACCAAAGAAATGATCTCGACAATGAAAATGCATGTTTGGACCATACCAGTGACATCCCCTTGTCCCTTCTCCTTTGGACCCACCCTGACCTCCAACAAAGGCACTAGCCTGCTGGTCCTTGCTGTCTTGACTCCCCATATGCTCCGCTGAGCCTGCTCCCCCGGGCTTTATCTCTCTAGGACACGTGCGTATCTTACCCTCTGTTTTCCTAAGCCTCTCCTGGGCACGCCCTTGCGGCTGTCCCTGACTGACCATCACCTAGAAGAATACAGAGCAATCTCTTCATGGGGCAACAGACAGGAAATCTTTTCTGAGTGAACCTCGGGAGTCTGTGGGGGTAACGGTGTAGGGTGCCCAGGAGGCTGGCTCAGCGATGAGCACCCTGCTGGTGACCGTTAGGTCTGGTGAGCCGAAAAGCTACTTGTCTTGTGGGTACCAGTAGCCTGCATTTCTTTTCTGATCCCTTCTTCCTTTGGGGACCATTAAAACCTTCTAATGTGCAAGCTCCCGGAAAGCGGACTTCAAGCTAGTGCTGAAGCCGAAAGCAGTGAGTGGCACATGGTGAAAATCTACAGAGCGGGTGACAAGGATTTCCACTTTCCACTTTAGTTCCTGCCATCCTGGCACCCAAGAGTGGAGCAGCCACGCTCCTTCCGTGGAAGGGACTTAACTCTCTCTGTGAACAAGGTGCTTCTCACTAGCAGAGAGCAGCTCTCCAACATCCCCGACTGGCACAAAACCAGCTGAGGGAGTTTTGTGCCTGATGTTTTGCATGAACTCCCTTCTCTGATGAACGCCCCTGGTTTCCAGGGAGGGCACCCCGCTGTTTTACCAGGAGGACTTGTGCCCCTTGACCTAAGCTGGGATTTTTCCCAGGGCAAAGGAGTCTTAATCAATGGCTGAAATGATAACTTGTAAAGTCAATCAGAGAAAGACAGTATATGGTTTCACTCGTATGTGGAATATAAGAAACAGGGCAGAGGGGGCACCTGGGTGGCTCAGTGGGTTAAGCCTCTGCCTTCGGCTCAGGTCATGGTCTCAGGGTCCTGGGATCAAGCCCCGAATCGGGCTCTCTGCTCAGCAGGGAGCCTGCTTCCCCCTCTCCTTCCTCCCTCTGCCTACTTGTGATCTCTCTCTCTGTGTGTCAAATAAATAAATAAATAAATAAATAAATAAATAAATAAAATCCTTAAAAAAAAAAAAAAAAGAAACAGGGCAGAGGACCACAGGGGAAAGAAAGGGAAAACAGAAAGGGAAGTCATTAGAGATGGAGAAAAACCACGAGAGACTCTTAACTCTAGGCAACAAACTGAGGGTTGCTGGAGGGGAGGTGGGTAGGGCCATGGGGTCCCTGGGTGACGGGCATGAAGGAGGGCACGTGATGCGATGAGCACTGGGTGTTATACGCAACTGATAGATTACTGAACGCTACATCTGAAACTAAGGATGTATTATGTCTTGGCTAATTGAATTTAAATTAAAAAGTAAAAGAAATTATAACTTGTAAACTTACAAGCTGCAGAGCCGGTGCATTTCCTGTGCTGGAACGTTCTGTTGTTAACTTGGTTAAGCTAAGAACTACCTATCGCAGAATCTCTTCCCTGAGTAGAGTTGTCTAAAAGAGGAACGTGGAGGTAGGGATGTGTTAGCTGCGCTTATTCTGTGATGGTCTTTGTGGTCAAATATGGTGATGACAGAGGCCAAGATGTCCAGAGGATCATGTGGCTTTTGTCCTTAATTCCATTAACATGGACTGTAACACTGACTGGTTTTCATATGTTGAACCTGTCTGTTTTTCTACAACAAATCCTACTTGGTCATGGCGTACATAATTTTCAAGTTGATGAATTTGGTCTCCTAGCATTTTATTAAGGATTTTTTATATGTACATGCATAAGGGATATTTGTCTATAGCTTTTCTTTTCATGTGATGCTTTTATTTGGTTTTGATACCATGATAACACTAGCTTCACAGAATGAGCAGGAAACATTTTCTCTCTCTCTCTCTTTTTTTTTTTTTGGAAAAGTTTGTGAAGGATTTATGTTAACTTTTCTTTAAAAATTTGGTTGAGGGGCACCTGGGTGGCTCAGTTGTTATGCATCTGCCTTCAGCTCAGGTCATGGTCCCAGAGTCCTGAGATCGAGCCCCGCATCGGGTTCCTTGCTCGGCGGGAAGCCTGCTTCTCCCTCTCCCTCTGCTGTTCCCCTGCTTGTGTTCCCTCTCTCACTGTTTCTCTCTCTGTCAAATAAATAAATAAAATATTTTAAAAAATAAAAATAAAAATAAATAAAAATTTGGTTGAAGAGTGACTGGGTGGCTCAGTGGGTTAAGCCTCTGCCTTCAGCTCGGGTCATGATCCTAGGACCCTGGGATCAAGCCCTGCATTGGGCTCTCTGATCAGAAGGGAGCCTGCTTCCCCCTCTCTCTCCAACTGCTTCTCTGCCTACCTGTGATCTCTGTCAAATAAATAAATAAAATATTTTTAAAAAATTCGGTTGAATTCACTGGTGACACCATCTGCTTCTAGGCTTTTCTTTGTGGAAAGTTTCTGATTACTAATTCAGCCTGTTTACTTGTTACAGGTCTATTCAGTTATTCAACTTAAAAAACAAACAAACAAACAAGCCTGTGGCACAGGGGTGGTTCAGCTGGTTAAATGTCTGACTCTGGATTTTGGTTCCGGTCATGATCTCAGGGTTGTGAAATGGAGGCTTGCGTTGGGTTCTGTGCTGGGCTTGGAGCCTGCTTAAGATTACCTCTTTCCGGGGCGCCTGGGTGGCTCAGTGGGTTAAGCCGCTGCCTTCGGCTCAGGTCATGATCTCGGGGTCCTGGGATCGAGTCCCGCATCGGGCTCTCTGCTCAGCGGGGAGCCTGCTTCCCTCTCTCTCTCTCTCTCTCTCTCTCTCTCTGTGTGCTCTTCCGTCTACATATGAAATCTCACTATAAAAAAAAAAAAAAAAAAGATTACCTCTTTCCCTCACTAAAGAAACAAAAACAAAAAGCCAGTTTCAATAGTTTATATGTTTCTAGAAATGTGTCCATTTCTTCTAGATTATTTAATTTGTAGCATTCCTTTATAATCTTTTTTATTTCTTCAAGATCAGTAGAGCTCGCTCTAATTTTCTGAGCGTAGTAATTTGAGTCTTTTCTGGGAATGGGACTTTGAAGGGGCATTTACCATAGTCACAGGGAAAGGGCTAGCTAGAGCAGAGCCAGGGAGATGAGAATAGCGAAAGTTAAAATGCCATAAAGCTTGCTGTTCTTACTGAGATGCAGCCATTGGCTTAAGAAAATAATAATAAATGTTTCCCAGATTGCTGCAAGTCTTTGGTTAATTTCCCAAGTTCTGAAAAAAGTTGTTTCTGACAATTTTTGCCAGTGTTTTCATTACTTTTATGGAGGAGGGAATTTTCAGAGGTCCTTAAAATTGCCATTTTTGCTGATGTCATTCCTCCTTTTTCTTAGAGGTACATAAAATAATAGTGTTTCTTACAATTGATGACATCTTAGATTTGATAAAATATAGTAAGCCTTAGCTATAAAACACAGCTAACTAACTAATGGGAGAGTTAAGAATAAGGTGACATTAAATGCTAGACAATAAAAAAATAGATGATGGGGTTGATATATAAATTAAATATCTTAGTCCTTACATTGTTATGAACAATGATAGAGATATTATTAACTCCTGACTTTGTTACATCAATTACTTATGTTAAGATGTAGGGATAGGGGCGCCTGGGTGGTTCAGTGGGTTGAGTCTCTGCCTTCGGCTCAGGTCATGATCTCAGGGTCCTGGGATCGAGCCCTGCATTGGGCTCTCTGCTCAGCAGGAAGCCTGCTTCTCCCCCACCGCCCCCCTGCCTGCCTCTCTGCCTACTTGTGATCTCTGTCTGTCAAATAAATAAATAAAAATCTTAAAAAAAGACATAAGGATAACTACTCAGGTAAGAGAAAGAGAATATAATAACTTATGAGCCAATTAAAAGGAAAACAGAAAATGATTAATTCAATGGAAGGCAGGAAGAAAGGAAAGAACAAAGAAAAAAACTCAGTGAAGAGACACATACAGACACAAAATAGATGTTTTAGTATATGTGCTGCTGAAGCGAGCATACAAAATAGATGTTAGAAATAATTATAAATAAAATGATAATCACAATAAATGTAAATACATTAAATTCACCCATTAAAAGACAGTTTTTCAGATTTGTTTGAAAATTCAGCTACATATCTGGGACACCTGGGTGGCTCAGTTGGTTAAGTGTCTGACTTTTGATTTCTGCTCAGGTCATGATCTCAGGGGCGTGAGATCAAGCCCCCTTGCAGGCTCAGCACTAAGCTCAGAGTCTGCTTGGGATTCTCTCTCCTTCTGCCCCTCTCCCCACTCACATGTGTTTTCTCTAAAATGAAAAAAAAAAATCTTTAAACAAATTCAGCTACATATCCTATTTATACATTAAAAAATGAAATAGGTAATAGTAAATGCATAGACAGAAATATACAGTAATAAGTAGATACCAACCAAAAGGCAGCTGGTATAACAATGTTCATACTAAATGAAGTAAGCTTTAAAGAAAAGAGGATTTTTTTTTTTTTTTAAAGAAAAGAGGATTAAGAAAAGTGGGTGAACTTCCCAGGAGAAGATAACACTGAACTTGATATAGCCTAAAATGCATTAAGCAGAAATTGACAAATCCCCAGTTATACTAGATTTTAACAAGTTTGAGATGGAATAAGAAAAAAAAAAAACTAGTAAGGATAAAGAAGACATCAGAGACTACAATATTAACTATTAGTTATATAAAGAACCCCTGTAGAATTCTGTATGTAGCAAATGGAGAATATATATTCTCCTCATGTATATATGGAACGCTTATAAATATCAACCTATTCTCTTTTTTTTAAGATTTTATTTATTTGACAGATGGAGATCACAAGTAGGCAGAGAAGTAGGCAGAGAGAGAGAGAAGGAAGCAGTCTCCCTGCTGAGCAGAGAGCCCAGTGTGGGGCTTGATTCCAGGACCCTGGGATCATGACCTGAGCCGAAGGTGGAGGCTTTAACCCACTGAGCCACCCAGGTGCCCTCAACCTATTCTATCACATAAAAGAAGACTCAAAAAATAATGAAGAAATACTATCCCACAGAACTTGTGGAATTAGAATTTAATAATAAAGGAGAGCTGGAGTGGGAAAACATCTCTAAATAATTAATGGATTAAAGAAGAGTTTATAACATCAACTTTACATATTTATAACTGAAAAAAAAAACCCAAATATTTATAAAGGAACAACTAAAACTCTACATGCCAAAACTTGTAGATAGTGTCAAAGTGGATATTGGAGAGAAAATTACAGCCTCAAAATAACTTGAACCAAATTTTCAACTCAAGTAGATTTAAAAAAATTAACTAGAACAAAAAAACAGAAGTTCACAACAAAATCAAAAGTTAACTCTTTGAAAAGACTAATAGATAATGTTAAGATTTATGAAGGGAAAAAAGAAAATTTTAAAGAGAGACATAAGTACAGACACAATGGAGAGGAAAAGGATCATAAAGAAATGCTTCGAATGACTCTATGCTAATACATTTTAAAGTTGTATGGAATAGACAACTGCTTTATAAACCTAAATCTGATCAATATTAGCTTCAGAAAAAAACAGAAAAAACAAATAGACCTATAACCACTTAAGAATTTGAACTAAAATAAAAACATCAGAACTTGGATATTTTCCAGATGAGTTTTACCAAAATTTCAAGAAACAGGTAAAGCCTGTCTTGAACTGTTTCATGCACAGAAAGAGAATAAAGCTTCACCTCTCTCTCCTTTTCTGTGGCCAAGATAACTTTGATACTAGAATTGGAAAAAAGAGTATGAGAAGGAAAAATGATAAGCCAGCTTCACTTAAGAACATAGATGCAAAAATCCTTTATAAAATGTAGCAAGGGGCACCTGGGTGGCTCAGTTGGTTGAGCATCTGCCTTTGGTGGGTCATGATCTCAGTGGTCCTGCGGTGGAGTCCTGAATCAGGCTCTTTGCTCAGTGGGGAGCCTGCTTCTCCCTCTGCCTGCCGCTGCCCCTGCTTGTGC